>NC_056732.1:1266535829-1266621397 GCF_019279795.1 Protopterus annectens | reverse complement strand
AATATGTACAATATCAACATTCCTTACCAAATATTTAATAATGACTTTGATATGCACTATCAACATTTACACTGTTGGAAAGGTCATTGTCTACTGAACAACTTTCGCATTTACATTTTTAGTCTAGCACTTATAGTTAGTTCTGAACATTTGTTTTCAGTATGGTATTACAAATGGATTTTCTGAAAACGAGCTCAGGCTGTACTGTTGTTCCTATGGTGGAATTAAGCAAGCAGCTTTTTCTGAGCTGCTGTGGAATGAATGAGTTAAAACTTGTAAGGTCTTCTTCCAGAGGTACTTCCTTCTTGCACCCTACTCCCCCATTTGAGATCCTACCCCTGCTTGGGACATCTAAGACATCTATTTTGTACTGGAAAAATGTATTTTGTTTTTCCATATCACTGTTGCAGTATCACCAAACGGATCTACTGCCAAAGATAATCCAACATCCGGCCAGCATAACAAAGCCGTTAGTACTTGTAGGCATCGCATGTCACACTGCATAGGGCAAAAAGGTGACACACATACACAGAACTTTGCTTCCCTTCCAGCTTCCATTGTTGATCTTAATGCCTGTCTGCTGTGCTCATTATGAAGCCGTGTTTTCAGATAAGTGCCCTGTTAGGGTTTCTTTTTTCTTCTGTTTTGTTGTTGCTGGGTTCATGACCTCCAGAAAGGGAAACTGTCAGTGTGGGAGGCAGATGCCCCAAAAGACTCTCATGACCAATGTGTCTTCTATTTTTGTTGTTTCCCACGATATATGCAGTGTTCCTTCTGCCAGGCATTTGTGTCCAACACCCTCCATAGTCATGTCTCCTCCTTGTCCTTGCATGTGAAGAACCTACATCTTAGTTTGTTGGCTCAGGGTGCTGTAGCAGAGCCCTCCTGTCCCCAGGGCCAGCCATCTGCCAGGAAGAAGGCCATAAAAGTTAGGTCTGATCTGGCTGCTTTCCAGACTTCCCCAGTTGTCTCTCTTGAGGTTGATGAAAGCTCAGAGGACCATCCAGTGGTTGCTTTGGATTCTTCTGCCGCGACCCCATTAGAGTTCATTGTGGATCTGGGTTCTTCCACGTCCTCTGAGGCTGTTCAAACATCCGCACCCGCCATTGAGGGGGAACCTTGGCTGATTATTTCTTAAGGACTGAGGAGAATTTCTTAGATCTTCGTTAGGGAAGATATTCCTATGACCATTGAGCCTTGCCAAGGGTCTGACTCTCCCAGGGCATTTTGAGTGGATGTCCCGCAGAAAAACAATGGAAAACAAAGCATATTTCCCCTGTTATTAAAGAGTCTCCCCCTGCTATTAAGGAGTCCCAATATGAATGGCAGGATTTCACTCTGTTGGCCTCAGTCTCCTCAAGGAGTCTCTCTTCCTGCTCTTCTCTAGTCTTTCACTCTATTCAAGAGACCTAGTGAATTGGATTCCTTGGTTGAGGACCTGAACTCTGGTGACAAATTTTTGACTTATTCTTTCCTAATCCATTCCACCTTGGACTGTGGTTCAGAGGAGTAGGTTCAGAAGTCCAGATTCGCACTTAAAGGACCTCTCCTTTGGGGATACCATTGCCATATGATGGGTTATTTTAAGTGGGATTCTTCTCAACTCTGAGATTCAGAAAAGTTGTTATGAGCTCCTACAGATGAGTCTCCCAAGCCATCTCCTGTTTCTGCTGTTCTGGCTTCCCTTCTGGATACTTTCTCGGCAGTGTCTGCATCCCCAGACTCCTCTTCAGGCACATAAGAAGCCGGATAGATTTTACAAAGTGCCTGAGGAGTGTAAATGTCTTTATAAATGCCCTTCTGACCCTTCTGTAGTGTTTGTTAGTCTCCTCTGATAAGCCATCCAAGTTACTGCCCTGTACCAAGCTGTTGCCGTCTGTTAAGTATAGTAGGGCTATTGAAAGGCTAGGCAAGAAAGTTTACCCTCTGCCACTTTATCCTTTATGCCCGTTAACTACCAGACTTGTATGACTGGGTATGCTTTGCCTGTTCTTTCTCAGGTTTTAAGGTGGTTTCTGACCTTCCTGACTGAGTGGAAGGCTTTACTCTCCCTGCTAGGCTCTATTTCTCACGTTCCTCGTCACTCAGTCAAATGCAGCTGATGATTTTTCTAGGGCTAATACCTTTGTTTCAGATATGAAGTGTTACTCTTGGCTTCATCTTCTTCAGGCTCTGCCTGATGACATTATGGCCAAAACTTTGGATGCCCCTTTGGGTAATAAAAAATCTTTTTGGTGCTGCTGATAAGCTTTTAAAGTCTCTGCAGGACAAGGGCCAAAGCCTTGCAGGAGCTGAAACATATTTTTGTTTCTCCTATTCCCAAATGTCAGAGGAATTATCCCTCCAATTTTGCATTTGTCTGTAGGCAACCTCACCCTCTTGTTAAATTTGCACAGACTCCTGCCACCCAGAAACCTGCTTTCTAGGACAAGCTAGGTTCTGTTTGACAGTTTTCTTCCTCTTTACCTCATCCAGGTTCCCTTGTTCAGCCATCTGTCCCTGTCTCTTCCAAATTGACTTTGGATCACTTCAGACTCTTGGGTTCTGTCCCTTATCTATCAGGGATATTGCATGTTTTGGATGTCTCTTCCTCCCTTTTCAGGCATTCCTCAGCCACCTCGTGAACAGCTCTCTCATTTCCCAGAGATTCTTCACTCTTTTTTTTCTCAGGGCACCATTCAAGCCATGCCTCCTGCACAGGAAGAGAAGTTTTTGTTTTAACAGGATGGCTTTGGACCCATGAAAGGAGGGCTCATGGAAACCAATTCTGGATCTTTCCAGGCTGAACACCTTCCTCAAAATTCCTTTTGGGTGCTATCCCTGTAGAGTTTGTTTCCTCTCCTTCTACCCTAGACTTTTCTGGTATGTCTGGATCTCAAGGATGCATACCTTCACATCACCATCCATCTCCTGTTCTGGAAATGTTTACATTTTTTTTGTCTTCCTCCTTATATTTTCAGTTCTCTGCTTTGCCCTTTGGCCTTTCTGCTGCCACAAGGGTTTTGCCAAATGCATCGCTCCTGTCTTTTTTTTTTTTTTTTGCAGGGTTCAAGGAATTCCTATCTCTCCCTCTCTAGATGATCTCATTATTTAGGCTCCTTCCCCCAGCTCTCTGCTTCAGGATATCAAGTTCACTACTGCCCTGTTACAGAGTCTGAGTTTCAGTATAAACTTCCATAAGGTAGTTCTGACACTTTCCCAAGATCATCTTTTCCTTGGCTGCAGACTTCAGACAGTTCCATGCTGGCATTTCTGCCTACCCCCAAGTCTTTCAGTGTCCATCTCTTTCTAATTGCCTTTTTCAGTCTCATTTTCCCTCTGGCATCTGCATCACTAGGGAATTTCAAAGGATTCTCAGGTTCATGACTTCCACCATTACCATACTCCTGATCACCAAGCTTCATATGAGAAAGCTTCAGTGGTACCTCAAGCCAATGCGGCGCCAACGTTGCCCCCCCCCCCCCCCGGGACTTCTTGATTGCTTTTCTTTCCTGTTTCAAGCTCAAGCTTCAGTTCAGTGGTGGGTTCATAAACTCACTGAACCAGGGGCTTCCTTTGCAAACTGCAGTTCCAACTCGGGAGCTCTTTTTACAGATGCTCAGAAGGGGTGTGGGGTGGGATCTAGCCATCCAGTATCAAGTGACTCTTTGGGCAGTTTACATTCCCTTGGAGCACAGTCTAGTGGCAGACTGCTTGAGTAGGTCCAGCACACAAGTTCATGAATGGATGCTTCACAGAGGTGTGCTCCTGAACATTGTCCACCAGTAAGATACTCCTTGGATATGTCTTTTTGCCTCCACTGCCTCTGGTTCTCTCTTGTTTGTGTGATCTACTTCATGCTGGGTTGGCATATTCTTCACTTAAAATCCACTTGTCAGGAATTTCTGATTGTCTGCCCTTGATTCCTCCTCTGGCTTCTAAATTTGAGGTCAGGCAATTTCTCAAAGGTATCAGGCCTCCGAGGATGCCCATTCCTTCTTCCTGGGTCCTCAGTTTTGTACTTGAAAAATTGACTTTGGCTCCTTTTGAGCCTGATCTTCACCCTCCTGTGAGGGTATATCAACTTCAGGCTATCATAGCTATTCCTCCTTTCTTAGTTTTCCAAAGAGACCGGGTGTGTCTTTGTGATGATTCTTCTCTTTATACCCAATGTGATCTTTGAGTTGTCCCTTAATCAGTCTATTCATCTATCTTTCTTTTTCCTGCTCCGCAGTCTGCCAGTGAGTAGGTTCTTCACAACTTGGATTTGCACAGATGACCAAGATATCATTTAGATAAAACTAAAGTTATGAGCAAATTTGAACAGCTTTTTGTTGTTCATCCCAGGACTTTGGGTTTAGCTATTTCTTAACAAACCATCTCCTCCTGGATTTATAAGGCCACTTCTTTTTGTTATTCTTTTCATGGAAAATGTCCTTGGTCATTGGTAAAAGTGCATTCTGCTAGGGCATTTGCCATCTCTGATGCTTTTTTCATGGATTTGGCTACCAGTTCCATCACTGAGGCTGTTAATTGGTACTGTCTACATACTTTCACTAAGCATTACAGTTTGGATGTTATTTCCAGGGCCAGAGCAAGTTTTGCCAGGGCTATCCTGCATGGGTTTGTAGATGGCTCTTTTGTGCCTTCCTCCTCCCAGGCTTCGTCTTTAGCTCTTGTACTCTCCGTTAGGTGAAGAATACTGTAACAGTGATATGGAAGAACATAGTACAGCTATGTAAAATTTTACTATAACAGTAGATGTCCTTCTCCTAAATATTGCAGTATTCATCCCTCCCTCCTACCCTCTGTCAGTTTAGCTCTTGCCCTGTACTTTTCTTGCTGCCCTGGCCAATGGGTTCTTCACCTTTTTTTTTTTCCCCCCTCACTCTGGATGCACATGTTCTCATTGTCCCCTTAGGGCATTCTGTTCCTCCTGGGGCTTTTTCAGTTCTGAGTATGTGCACCCGTAAATCACCCTTTTGCCCAACACTGAATGAGGAGCATATGTGTGCTGTATGATGGCTATAATGTATAATGGACGGACATTTGGTTGTCCTTGGCAGGAGATCCCTTAGGTGAAGAATACTGCAACAGTGAAGAGAAGGACATTTATTGTTATGGGAAGATACTGCACAACTGCACTTTCTCCGTTGGTCAGTTCCACCTCTGCAGACATGAAAATTTCTGCCATAGAATTTTTTTTTTTGTTTTCTAGGTATATTTTTTCCAAGAGGACATTTGAACTCTAAGCTTTTTTCTGTTGTGCTATCTTTTTTATTTTCCACAAAGAAATGCTGTTGCTCAGAGCAAAACTATTACTTTATGTCAAAAGTCCCCACAGACTGAAGATTTGAAACGTTTAATAAATCTACCTTTTTCCCTGAGTATTGTAACCATGGTCAGTAATTCACTGTATCGATACTCATAGACAGCTTAGATTTTATGTGGATAGAGCCTAGACTTTCTGTAGACATGACAAATTGTTCATCTCCTTTGCTAAATGTAGGCATAGTAAGAAAGTGGGTAGCTGATTGCATTGAGATTCCGTACCCAACACCACAACCTGTGAGAGATGCACTTATCTAGCCAAACTGGAGGTAAAGCTCTCTCCAACCAAGACTAAACTTGACAGTCAAGAGGATAAGGTAAACACTTGCACCACACCACACTCATCACATAGTCCCACTAAAACCTACACCACAAAACTCCGCACACAAAAACAGAAAAACATTCACGGAGGCTCTCATTAATCTGCTCAAGCAACAGAGACCTCCATAGCAGAAACACAAGCAACCTCCACCCCCCAACACAACCCAAATGACACATAGCCCACAGACTCAGTGTACCACTCAACCACAGCTCATAAGGCAAAACAATGTACCCAACACACTAGTCATAGGTGACTCTATAGTCAGGCACACTGATGTCCCACAAACCAGGCTAAACAAGGAGAAGGTTACTGTCAGCTGCCTGTCTGGTGCCAGAATCCACCACATAACCCACGCACTCAGGTCACTCCACAACAAGTACAAATATGACTCTGCCATTGTCCATGTTGGTGTGAATGACCCGAGACGTACCTCCCTCGACTACATGAAAAGAGACATGGAAGAGCTCTCCAATCTTGTAGCCCAGGCAGGTATTACCCTAGCCCCAAGTAGCATCCTGCCATCGCCCAGAATGATACCTTAGTACAAGGAAAAAAATGATTGACTTCAACAATTGGCTAAGCTTCTCGTGTCATTCTAAGGGGATCCAGTATCTGTCTGCCTGGGAAGACATGGTTCACAGACCACGATGCTTTGCCAGAGATGGCCTGCACCTGTCACCCATGGAATTCCAGATACTGGCTAAGGCTCTTGCAGCACCTATAGTGCCTTTTTTAGGCACGGTTCAAATGACAAATTCACCACTGTAACAGGAACTGGCAAGCAAAAACTGGGAGTAATGCTACTCAATGCTAGAAGTCTAAATCTCAAAATGCACTCCCTCGAGGCACTCCTTAAAATGGAGAACATTGATATCTGTGCAGTGGCTGAGACCTGGTTCAAGGCTCCAGAGAGCACCCCTGCATTACCAGGCTATAACTCGTACCACACTTTTTGGCCACCTAACCTGGACCGGAACACCAAAGGCAGAGGTGTGTCCATATTCATTAAGGATATCCACACCTCCAGGCTATTTGCTCAGCATAATGCATCCGAGGTTATCCAGGTGCAACTAACTCTGGGCAAAACTGCAATCCAAATTGTAGCTTGCTACAGATCCCCCACCATGCCTCAGGATTCCCACTCCTCTTTTCTTGATATATTGGAAAATATTAGGGTTCAACCAAACACCCTAATAATGAGCGATTTCAAGTACCCCACCAATAACTGGGAAAACTACTCATGTACCAACTTCTTCACTCAGCGCTCTCTGGAATTCATAAATTCCAATGCCCTCGATCAACTTATCCACACCCCCCACCAGAGGCAACAATATCCTAGACCTACTCATTACCAACATGAGTGACCGGTGTTCCGTACCTGGAGTCAACTCGTCATTAGTCAGATCTGACCATAAGCTAATCACCCTAGATATCCACATCCCTTACCCCTCATTAAGGAAATCATGGTAAAAAATTTCTCCAAAGCCAACTTAATGCTTCTTAAGACAGAAGTGGCGAACTTCATGACACCCATGCAGATGGACAATACAGTTATGACTGCTGACTCCTACACAGATGCACTCTATAAGCACTTTCATGAGTGCATGGAACATGCTATCCCAAACAGAACCAAGACACTATCCTCCAAAAAAAAAAAGGAAGCCAATCTGGTGGTCCCCTGCCATAAACTCTGCAACAGAAGGAAGAAACTGTTGCAAAAGAGAATAAAATCCCATGAGTGGAGGAGTTCCCTGGTTAGCCTCAGTAAGAAGCTGAGATCCCTTATAAGATCCTCCAAACCTAGCTATGAAAACAAAATCACCACTGATTCTAGGGACAACCACAAAGGATTCTATAGCTATGTCAAGAATCTCAATGGCAGTACCCAGATCTGCTCTGAGTTGCAGCACAACGGAATGAAAATTACAGAACCAACTGATATTGCCAACTTCCTGGCAGATAGGTTCAGTGCTAACTTTACCGCCCTCTCACCCCCGTAAGGGCCCATAACTATACAGGAAGAATGCAGAGTCCTTGTAATCAGAACTATGCAGGTAAAATCTGCACTCTCCAAAGCCAAAAACACAGCATCCATGGGACTGGACAGCATCCCAGGCTGCTTTTAACACGAACTTCAGAACGAACTGGCTCCTCACCTAAGCATCATGTTCAATCATAATCTCACATCAGGCTTTGTGCCCATTTGAATGGCGTGCAGCAACAGTTATCCCACTCCACAAAGGGGAAGCCAACACTGATCCCGGGAACTATTGCCCTATTAGCCTGACGAGCCTGGTCTGTAAGGCCATGGAACGTATCATCATGGAACTCATAAACAAAGACACTGGTAACCTCCAAACTCTGGACCCCACCCAGTTCGGGTTTGTGAAAGGCAGGTCACACCTTCTGAACCTGATTGATGACTTTGAGGCAGTCACCAAAGCTGTAGACAAGGGTAAGGTGGTTCACACAGCCTATCTTGACCTCGCCAAGGCTTTCAACACCATCTCCCATTCTGGAATTATAGCTAAACTCACTAAGCTAGGTATAAATCCCTATGTCACAAGATGGGTTGCCAATCGGCTCACTGACAGAACCCACACTAAAAGTTGCAGACTCCAAATCTGACTTCAAACCAGTGACAAGTGGAGCACCACAGGGTTCAGTCCTGTGACCTCTCCTGTTTATCTACTTCTCTGAAGTACAGCCCAACACGGAAGGCCTTTGGCTAACTAAGTTCGCAGATGACTGCAAACTAGGAGCCATAGTTGAGTCCCCAAATGATGTGGACATCCTACATAAGGGCCTCACTGAGATAGATGCCTGGTGTCAGAGCCATGGCCTCAAGCTCAAAGCCAAAAAGTGCATTGTCATCCCCTTTGGTAAAAACTCTGTACCCATGAACTACCACATATGCGGCAGTCTACTTAATGCCGAATGTGTGATAACAGACCTGGGAACCCAGGTAGACAATAGTCTCTCCTTTAATCACATTGCCACAGTAGTCAGGAAATGCTTCTACATGGCACACCATCACAAAAGGGTTCTCATCTAGGAAAAAAAGAGGTCATTGTTTCCGTCTACTTAGAACGCCCCTTTGGAAATGTACCTTACAAGACATCTGCAGCAGCTGGAAAGGCCACAAAAGTACCTCACAAAGAGGATTACGGGTCTCAAGCAGATGCCCTACATTGACCATCTCAAAAAACTCCAGCTGTACTCTGTAGCATATCGCCTACTCCGAGGTGATCTCTGCCTAACATATAAAGCTATGTCAAACCCAGAGGTGTTGGACATGCTACACCTAAAAAAATCCCAGTCCCTCCGAGCTACATGCTATGTGGACATAAACCTTGTCACCACAATAAACAGGACATGCTGGAGGGATAGATTCCTGTCCCAGAGACTTCCCATACTCTGGAACAAGCTACCCATCTATGTCAAGCAAAGTTCCTCAATAGCACTGTTCAAGAAAAATCTTGATAAGTGGATGGGAAATAGGAAATACACCCCGGGGATCACTTCTGTGGCTCTGCTCGACACAGGCACAGGAAAATAACTTTCTTGGGTGGCGTAAGCTAGGAAACCTTGTTGGCTAGGGTACTTAGGCCCTTGGGCCGATAACCTAGTATGTACCTATGAATATAAAAATTCTGCCTTGCTGAATGCCAGAGGGGACAGATTCCTAACTGTGACCCTGACAGCCAGATTCTGCTAGCTGCTTCGGCACTGAAGGAGCCAGGTAGGGAGAGAAAGGAGTGAAGGGAAATGGCCCACTTGCCTCTCCTGTGGTGGCTTGAGGGGTTGTGTATACATGGGGGGGGGGACATGGAGTGATGCTAAATTCTTGATGGAAACTGGGAAGCTTACTGCTTGTGCCTCTGTGGTGCAGCAATGATACCTAGGGGAATGACCCTTGCAGAAGTGACTGGACTTCTTTACTGTAATATCATTGCACTCCCTTCCCTTGCGTGTCTATGTCTGTGTGTATTAGAGATGAGGGAAACTAGTGTAGATGAAAAACATTAAACTATCCCTGATGGCAATTTTAAGTGATGGCCTCTGCTGGCCAACCCTGGTGCTGATAGGGAATGAATTGGCTGATTGGTCAAGGAGGAGGACTGATGGGGGGGGGGCTGATGATTTACAGACAGTGGAGTCCAAGAATAAAAAAAATGTTGAGTGGTCCTAATTCCTTTGCCAGTGGTCTTAATTATCCAAGGTGGACCACCTTCATAAAGCTGTATTAACAATGAGTTTCATATGTATGATAGAGAAGTTATGTGCCCAGTAAGGGCATCCAACCAACATTCTACATTTTATCTGGTTTTGAGCTATACTTGAACTATTTATCTATTTTTAAAGGTGGTATTCTTTACATGATTATTGGTTTAATTGGATTCGTCGTATATTAATATAAATTTGTTTGTTTGGATGCCATGATAGTTTTTTTGAGTTTCTTATGTAGAAAGACTTGCATGAATATCTACTAATGTATTTTTTTGTAAGGCTTACATCAGCCAGATATAGTTCCTTTGCTTATGTGAGTAAGTGCATAATTAGATTACTGTCACTTAATTAGTTTGTTTAAACAGGTAAGTAAATTGTTCTGTCTCAGATTTTTTTCAGCCATAATTTTGGCCACAAGAGCAAGTTAATACAATATAGAGAGGCAATGTAGAAGATATAGACTCTACAGCTAAATGGCATCTTCTAGCGAAGTGGGAGGAAACTAGAATGCCAGGAAAAAGTTGTGGGAAATACATGGAAACTCCACACAATATTTGAAGGGCAGAGTGGAACTCTGGACCCTAAAGCTGTGAAAAAGTAATGTAAAATTGTTCTTAAACATTTTTACAGATGTATTTTTGCAGCTATGTGAATGCTGGGGTGGGGTACAGTATTATAGTAATCACCTCCTGGTTTAATCACTGAAATAAATAAGATGTAATCTACAAGTCAATGACGTGATTTATTCTTAATCTCTCTATTGTCTAGGAATACAGCAGAAACCAAAGCTGTATTTGAGAAGCACCGTCCAACTCATATTATTCACTTGGCAGCAATGGTGGGAGGTTTGTTCCGCAACTTGAAGTATAATCTCGATTTCTGGGTGAGTAGAGAAACCGTTCCACATGGCTTTAGGCAGATATACAGTTTTTCTCTTTTGGAATTTTTTTTTTTTTATAAAAGAAATGTCTTTGTCTATGTCATAAGTGATAATGTAATAATCATACATTTATATAAATGAAAACAAACCATATTGACTTGTTTTTAGTTGCAAACATTATACACAACGTATCT
Source organism: Protopterus annectens (assembly GCF_019279795.1). Classification (NCBI taxonomy): domain Eukaryota; kingdom Metazoa; phylum Chordata; order Ceratodontiformes; family Protopteridae; genus Protopterus; species Protopterus annectens. The sequence continues at coordinate 1,266,610,461 of NC_056732.1, read as the reverse complement.
ATCCAGTCATTGTCAGTCAAATATTACAATGTTCGTTCAAATCCTGCCTTCTTTTGAACCTCCTTCCTCTTCCAAAACATTATTCTGTATGTATCCTCCCATGATTCTGAATTTTTTTTTTATGCAATTTGTTTTTACCCTTTTCTAATGCTCCCATTTCCAGTTGTTTTTATATCTGTTACTGTATGCACTACTTCTAGAAGACTTGGTTTAGACTTTGATTTTCATTTTCTAGTAACTGCTTTTTTGGCAGCCACCATAATTAGACTCAGCAAGGCCTTGCCATGCCCGTATGATTCCAATTTTGTATCATAGCTGAAAAAATATCTTCCTTAGTTACACCAATTTGCTCACCCAGTATTTCTGAAACAGTGGTCTGAAGGGAATTTTTAAAATCTGCCAACTCATTACACTCTCAAAAATATATTCCCAATTACCTCTTTCTTCCCCATCACACCTCCATTATTTGCAATCTACCTGAGGTAAAACTCTTTGGAGTCTACTTGGGGTATTAAAATGCCTATGTAAACACTTCCAAGCAAAGATCCTAAATCATCTAGACTTTGTTGCATATTTGGGAGTTATACTTGTATCCCCTATTTTTTCATTGACATTGATTTTCCTTTCTCCCCAATCCTTTCAAACCTCCTCTGATTCTTATAGTTATTATGCAGTATTTTATATGCTGTGCTAATCTTTTTAACAGCAGCTTCTGTTCTAGATTTTACCAAAAACTCTACCAGTGCTGGTCTTTCCCTTAGAATTCCCCTATTCCCTTCTATTTGCTTATGCTCTGATATCAATCCTTGATGGGGAAGGTAATCTCTAGCCTGCAGTCCAAATATATTCTTGTGTCTTCCCATTCTATTACCTTTACCTCTCAGATTATTTGTTCCCAATACCTTGGTTCCTTTATCAGTTTTCTCCAGTAAATTCCAACCATCTATTGTCTATATCTTTAATTGCAGTCATCCATATTGGCAGAATCTCCTTTCTCCATTCCTGTATTGGCTTATTTCCATCATTCACAAAATAGCAGAAAGAATTCTAATATTCTGTATGGTTATTGCTTAAGGGTCTGCATCCAAAATCCCAGTCTTTCCTTGTTTCTTGAACTTTCCCTTGTCTCATCATCCATCTGCACTTAATGGCTAAAGTGTTTGCCTTACAAACACAAGGTGCAGAGTTTGAGTCTCACAAGGGACAATTGGCTAGGCTTAAAATGGCTCGCAAGGGCAGTTAGCTTAGTACTAAACTATGAACTATGAATTGTATCTTTCTGCTTATGCTGTGTATATAATCCTTAACTGTGTAGCTCTGAAATACCCCTTCAAATTGGGTAGTCCCAGACCATCTTGTTTTATTTGGAAGGATTAGTTTATCCCACTTAACCCTTGCCATCATCCCCTCTCAGATAAAATCCTTCAACTCTTTATTTCTGTCTACAACTTCTCTTCTGGTTAATAAAACATGCCTGACCTGTGTAGAAAACTAAAGGGACTAAAAGCATTTGGATTGCTTGGATCTGGGTATCCATATCCATTAAACAGAGCTCCCAGTTTCTCAGTTTTTGTATTATCATTTGTTGTAGTCTCTTTCCACATATCCTTGGCTGCCATAACAGAATCCTTTTTATTTCATACTTCTAAGTACTTCCTTTTATTGTGTCCCCATAAATATGGGTATTGCTGAACCCATTCATGTATAGGTGCATAGTTTATGGTTATTGCTTTTGTTTTATCTTTATTGTACAGCTATTGCTTTTAATCTTCCTTAATTTTGTAAACAGAAAAGACTTGAAACGGTCTCAAAATGTTTCACAACACTGAAATGTTTTCTTCTTTTATCAGGTGTAAAATAATATATTCTGCAAATAAAGCTAGCTTTTCTTGACTACCATCAATTATATCCTTGAATTTCCGAGTCCCTAATTTTCTTTGCCAGTGGTTCTAAACATAACTCAAATAACAAAGGGGAAAAGAGGGCACCCCTGCCTGATTCCTGTACTCAAACAGAACTTAATCGGAGAGCAACCCACCCACTTTAAAGGAGAACTCCACATTGGACTTTTACAATTTTAATGTGTTTCTCTCAGAATGGCGGATGATGGGGCCTGCCCTGGTAATGTGATCTTATTTTCTTGCTTTCCTTCCTTCTTCCCAGAATACATTTCAAGTCCTCTTTATATGACTCATGGCAGACATAAGGAAGTGGTGCTGTTTTCTCATGCCATTAAAATATAATGGCAGGACTGTGAAGCACTGTCACCTAAACACACCTTCTGTAAAAGAGCTGCTTCTCTGTTTACGTGGCTGAGCCTCGTTTATCTGTCTGCCAGAGGCTATTTGCAGCAAAAGAAAGCATATATAAAAAAAAAAAGTTTTTTGTAAGAGGAGTCTTTTGTAGTCCTAACAAACTTGATAAACCCTCCCCCATATTCTCATGCTGAGGTGTGAAAACTCTCACTGCAGTAAACAATTCCTTGCTGTACATTTACAAGTTACAAGTAGTAGGACTCTAAACTTAGTCTGTCTGCTACTTTCCAATGCCTTCAGTGTGGGGATTTTTCTTTCTCATGAATAATGCAGACTTAGTATGCTTTACTATTTCCTCAATTATTTCTGTCATGTTCCCTCTCCTTTTTTCTATTTCATATTTATTTATACTTTGGTAACCAGGAAAGTGAACTGGTTCCAGGATCCTTTTCAGCCACAACATAAGCTACACTGGCAAAGATAATAACAGATGTTAAAGGACCACTACGGGTAAACAATGAAAAAACATATAGTTTTTATCTTGCCATGATTTACTGCACTTCCTAAAGCTGCCTGCAGCAAAATAAGTGCTCATTCCTAATTTTATTTATTTTTTTACTCTTGTCTGCCCTCATGGGGGCAGACATTGCGATTTCTTTGGAAAGCTAAATCTGCCTCAAGGCACAGACTGTGACAACAAATAGCCCTACTATTTGTTGTCAGACTAGACTTCCATTCAGTTAGAATGGACCACCTGAAAAAAAATGCCAAGTTTGTGAGTCTGCAGCTCATGTGTCATTGACTGGTATGTGCTGAGTTTTACAAATGTTCCTACTGATGTACTATACATTCTCTGAAAGAAACTTGCAAAAGTGTCAACAAATTACGGAGATAAAGACTTTTCACAAGGAGCAGTTTTGCAAGTTTCAATTCCTGGCCAAGTTACTCCTCCCATCTCCCTTCCTGCAGTGGGCTACAGTCTCACATTTCAGGCTTGGGTAGATTAAACTATTTTGTCAGATTTGCATGACAATAGACATAAAAAAACACAGCCTGGTGTGCCACTAAAACTGTTCCCTTATGTCTCTTCACTTCTGAATAGCATTTCCCCAGGAATAATAATAATAAAAAAAAAAAAAAAAGCACACACATCAGTCCAGAGTTTGGGCCAATCTATCCATTTGTTATTGTGCACAGTAAAACATTCAGTTTATAATTGCATTCTGGCTACTGACATGGTTGTCTTTACATAGTTCTCTTATAGCATAACATATTGTATCCAATTTTAATTTTATTAATAATGTTAAATTTGACAGTTGGGGTACATTTAGTTGCAATTCTGAGGGTGTCATTTATGCTCTAAAGTGCCCATGTAACAAATTTTACATCGGGGAAACAGAGGCCTTTTAAAATAAGGTTCTTGGAGCATTTAAGAGACATCAAAAATGGTAAAGAAGACAGCCCAGTTGCAGCACATTTTTTGGAAGTACATGATAAATGTAATGAGGGCTTGAAAGGAACTATTTTAGAACAAGTTTGTGTTTCTATGTACAATGATATTGATGTCAAGACTAGATTAGTGCAGAAAGAAACTGTATATATTTTAAAATTTAAAACCATGTTTCCTTTTGGGCTGAATGAAGAGCTCAACTGGAGAACATTAGTTTGTTGAATTGTTGTACTAATTGATTAATTATGTAATTATCTCATTTGCTATGTATATAAGCTGCTGCTGCATGCAAGTGTTTTATTCTCCTTGAAGGCTTTTGGCCGAGACGTCAGAGAGAAAGATTTTGTGCTTTTAAATAAATCCTGGTGGAACTTGTTCCTGTTGTTTGTTACTTTCTACTTGGTTCCTGTTGTTCCAGCTTCTCTTATAGCATAACCTGAACTTTTGGTATTCAATGCCAAGCTTTACAAAAGTTCTCAGTTTCTTAACAATGACCTCCCAAGCCTCTGATGTGACCCAGTACTTTGTCAATATACTGTAAATACATAGATTAATACAAATATTTGTGCACATATGACACGTACAATAATACACACATACCATCATTAAAACAAGATAAATGCAATATAAATCATATCAATATAGTTATGATTTCTAGTTTATGACCCTGTTTGTCTATGGAAACTTCTTTTTGAATTTATGTTCAAGCAGGTGTATATTTGTTGTATATTATCTTGTTTTTCAATATTCTAACCACTGTGTATGCTGCATCAGTTGTAAAACTCTGATTTTACTCCTTTTATATTTTCTATGCTATTTGTACAAAACAGCTATGTTTGTATAATTTAATTTTATTATTTTTTATAATTGTTTACTATATATCTGGAGCTTTTCTCCCCCAGCCTCCGCTGAAAACAGTTATCTTGTGTCCAGTCAGACTAACCTGGTAAACAAATGGAAAATAAATCAAAAATAAAATATAGTACCCAGCACACTAGTCATAGGTGACTCTATAGTCAGGCACACTGATGTCCCACTTACCAGGCTAAACAAAGAGAAGGTTACTGTCAGCTGCCTGTCGGGTGCCAGGATCTGCCACATAACCCATGAACTCAGATCATTGACCATGTTGGTGTGAATGACCTGAGACATGCCTCCCTGGACTACATGAAAAGAGACATGGAAGAGCTCTCCGATCTTGTAGCCCAGGGAGGTATGACCCTAGCCCTGAATAGCATTCTGCCATCGCCCAGAATGATACCGCAGTACAAGGACAAAATTATTGATTTCAACAATTGGCTAAGCTTCTGGTGTCATTCTAAGGGGATCCAGTATCTGTCTGCCTGGGACGACATGGTCGACAGACCATGATGCTTTGACCATGATGCTTTGCCAGAGATGGCTTGCACCTGTTGCCCATGGGATTCTGGATACTGGCTAAGGCTCTTGCCGCCCCTATAGTGCCTTTTTTAGACAGGTTTCAAATGTAACAGGAACAGGCAAGCAAAAACTGAGGGTAATGCTACTCAATGCTAGAAGTCTAAATCTCAAAATGCACTCACTCAAGGCACTCCATAAAATGTAGAACATCGATACCTGTGCAGTGACTTGAGACTTGGTTCAAGGCTCCAAAGAGCACCCCTGCACTACCAGGCTATAACTCATACCACACGTTTCGGCCACGTAACCTAGACCGGAACACCATTAAGGATATCCACACCTCCAGACTAGTTGCTCAGCATAATGCATCCGAGGTTATCCAAGTGCAACTAACTCTGGGCAAAACTGCAATCCAAATTGTAACTCGCTACAGATCCCCCATCATACTCCAGGATTCCTACTCCTCCTTTTTTGATATACTGGAAAATGTTAGGGTTCAAATACCCTAATAATGGGCGATTTCAACTACCCCACCAAGGGCAACAATAATCCTAGACCTAGTCATTACCAACATGAATGACCAGTGTTCCACACCCGAAGTCAACTCCTTGTTGGTCAGATCCGACCATAAGCTAATTACCCTAGATAATATCCACATCCCACCCCACATTAAGGAAACCATGGTAAAAAATTATTCCATAGCGAACTTCATGCTTCAAGACAGAAGTGGCGAACTTCATGACACCCATGCAGATGGCCAATACAGTTACGACTGCTGAATCCTACACCAATGCACTCTATAAGCACTTACATGAGTGCATGGATCATGCTATCCCAAACAGAACCAAGAAGCTATCCTCCAAAAAAGGAAGCCAATCTGGTGGTCCCCTGCCATAAACAAACTGTACAACAGAAGGAAGAAACTTTTGCAAAAGAGAGTAAAATCCCATGAGTGGTGGAGCTCCCTGGTCAGCCTCAGTAAGATGCTGAGATCCCTTGTAAGAGCATCCAAAGCTAGCTATGAAAATAAAATCGCCACTGATTCTAAGGACAACCACAAAGCATTCTATACCTATGTCAAGAATCTCAATGGTAACATCCAGATCTGCTCTGAGTTACAGCACAACTGCATGTAAATTACAGAACCAACTGATATTGCCAACATTCTGGCAGATAGGTTCAGTGCTAACTTTACCACCCTCTCACACCCTAAAGGGCCCATGTCTATATAGGAAAAATGCAGAGTCCCTGTAATCACAACTACACAGGTAAAAGCTGCACTCTCTAAAGCCAAAAACACAGCATCCATGGGACTAGACAACATCCCAGGCTGCGTTTTACACGAACTTCAGAACGAACTGGCTCCCCACCTAAGCACCATGTTCAATCATAGCCTCACATCAGGCTTTGTGCCCACTGAATGGCGCACAGCAACAGTTATTCCACTCCACAAAGGGGGAGCCACCACTGATCCCAGGAACTATCGTCCTATTAGTCTGATGAGCTTGGATAGGTTCATAGGTAGGTACTAGGCTATCGGACCTGGGGCCTATACAAGCCCAGCCAAAAAGGTACCCTGGCTTTTCCACCCAAGAAAATTATTTTCCTGTGCCACTGTCGAGCAGAGCCACAGAGGTGATCCCCCCAGGGTGAATTTCCTATTTCCCATCCAATCATCAAGATTTTTCTTGAAGAGTGCTGATGAGCTTTGTTTGCTATAGATAGGTAGTTTATTCCAGAGTATGGGAAGTCTCTGGGACAGGAATCTATCCCTCCGGCATGTTCTTTTTATTGTGGTGACAAGGTTTAGGTCCCTAGAGCGTGTAGCTCAGAGGGATTAGGATTTCTTTAAGTGGAGCATGTCCAAAAGTTCTGGGTTTGACATAGCTTTGTATGTTAGGCAGAGATCACCTCTGAGTAGGCGATATGCGATGGAGTAAAGCTGGAGTTTTTTGAGACAGTCTGTATAGGGCATCTGTTTGAGGCCGGTAATCCTCTTTGTGAGGTATTTCTGTGGCCTTTCCAGTTGTTATAGATGTCTTGTGAGGTACACACCAAAAGGGTCGTTGTACTCTAATGGGTCTAATGAGTGATGAGTAGAGGGGAACAGTGACCTCTTTTTTTCTGGATGAGAAACCTTTTTGTGATGAGGTGTGCCATGTAGAAGGATTTACTGACTACTGTGGCGATGTGATTATCAAAGGAGCGAATACTGTCCACCTGTGTCCCAAGGTCTCTTATCACACTTTTGGTGTTAAGAATACTACCACCTATGTTGTAGTTCATGAGTACAGAGTTTTTACCAAAAGGGATGACAATGCACATTGAGCTTGAGGCCATGGCTTACCAGGCATCTGTCTCAGTGAGGCCCTTTTGTAGGATGTCCACATCATTGGGCGTTTTGATTATGGCTCCTAGTTTGCAGTCATCTGCGAACTTCGTTATCCAAAGACCTTCTGTGTTAGCCTGTACTTCAGAGAAGTAGATACCAAACAGGTGAGGACCCAGGACTGAATCCTGTGGTACTCCACTTGTCACTGGTCTGAAGTCAAATTTGGAGTCTGCTACTTTCACAGTGTGGGTTCTGTCAGTGAGCCAGTTGCCGACCCATCTTGTGACATAGGAATTTATACCTAGTTTAGTGAGTTTATCTATAATTCCAGAGTGGGGGATGGTTTTGAAAGCCTTGGCAAGATCCAGATAGGCTGTGTGAACCACCTAACCCTTGTCTATGGCTTTGGTGACTGCTTCAAAGAAGTCTATCAGGTTTAGGAGACATGATCTGCCTTTTACAAACCCTAACTGGGTGGAGTCCAGAGTTTGGAGATTACCAATGTCTTTGTTTATCAGTTCCATGATACGTTCCATGGCCTTGCAGACCAGGCTCGTCAGGCTAATGGGGCAGTAGTTCCGAGGCTCCATGGTGGCTCCCCCCTTGTGGAGTGGGATAACCGTCGCTGTGTGCCATTCAGCAGGCACAAAGCCTGAGGTGAGGCTATGATTGAAAAAAAAAATAAACAGCCTCTGCAAGGCTCGAACCCAGGACCCTGCACACCATAGTCAAAATGATTTACCACTAAGCCCTGTCAGATATCATCATGGAACTCAAACAAAGACATTGGTAACCTCCAAACTCTGGACCCCACCCGGTTCGAGTTTGTGAAAGGCAGATCATGCATCCTGAACCTAATCAACTTCTCTGAGGCAGTCTATGAGGCTAAGGTGGTTCACACAGCCTATCTTGACCTCGCCAAAGCTTTTTACACCATCCCCCATTCTGGAATTATAGCTAAACTCACTAAACTAGGTATAAAACCCTACGTCACAAGATGGGTTGCCAACTGACTCACTGACAGAACTCACATTGTAAAAGTTGCAGACTCCAAATCTGACATTAAACCAGTGATAGGGGACCTCTCCTGTTTGGTATCTACTTCCCTGAAGTACAGGCTAACACAGAAGGCCTCTGCCTATCGAAGTTCGCAGTTGACTGCAAACTTGGAGCCATAGTAGAGTCCCCAAATGATGTGGACATCCTACAGAAGAGCTTCACTAAGACAGATGCCTGGTGTTAGAACCATGGCCTCAAGCTCGATGCCAAAAAGTGCATTGTCATCCCCTTTGGTAAAAACTCTGTACCCGTGAGCTACCACATAGGTGGTAGTCTACTTAACACCGAATGTGTGATGAGACCTTGGGACCCAGGTGGACAGTAGTCTCTCCTTTGATAATTACATCACCACAGTAGTCAGGAAGTCCTTCTACATGGCACACCTCATCACAAAAGGGTTCTCATCCAGGAAAAAAAGATGTCATTGTTCCCCTTTACTTGACACTCATTAGACCCATTATAGAGTACAACTCCCCTTTTGGAATGTACCTTACAAGACATTTGCAGCAGCTGGAAAGGCCGCAGAAGTACCTCACAAAGAGGATTACTGACCTCAAACAGATGCCCTACACTGACCATCTAAAAAAACTCCAGCTTTACTCCGTAGCATATCACCTACTCCGAGGTGATTTCTGCCTAACATATAAAGCTATGTCAAAGCCAGAGCTGTTGGACATGCTACACCTAAAGATATCCCAATCCCTCTGAGCTACACACTCTAGGGACCTAAACCTTGTCACCACAATAAACAGGACATGCTGGAGAGATAGATTCCTGTCCCAGAAACTTCCCATACTCTGGAACAAGCTACCCATCTATGTCAAGCAAAGTTCCTCATTAGCACTTTTCAAGAAAAATCTTTGAGTGGATGGGAGATAGGAAAATATACCCCGGGAATCACTTCTGTGGCTCTGCTCGACAGTGGCACAGGAAAATGGGTGGCATAAGCCAGGGAAACTTGTTGGTAGGCTTACTTAGGCCCTTAGGCCAATAGCCTAGTACCTACCTATGAACCTATTATGAGACTAAATACAATATTATGTAGCATTGAAATGTGGTGACATAAGGGTGACAGTTCATTATTTACCCATAAAGCAAATGTTAGAGTGGAAAAGTTCAAATAGTGGATAAAGAGGAGGAGGGGAAGAGAAGAAAGAGTGAGAAAAAGTATTTGTTAGAAGTAATAATTAGGGTAGATATGGGAGGCAGGAGAAAAATGAGTAAAAGCAAAATTACAAGTAAGAGAAACGAAACCAAGCAAAAAAGAAATAACATGGACAACAAAATTTACTGTGTGTGTGTGTGGTGTAAAACAACTATAAAGCAAATCTGCACTGATACCTGCTTGCTGCCCTGCTGAGGGGGACACTTGTGCAAGTGCAGTGGACTGGCTCCAGTAGGAAATGATGGCAGCATAACTCTCAGCATTATAGAACAAGAAATCTGGACAAGGCCATAAATAATAGGGGACAAAGGCCCAAAAATGGGACAAGTTATAAATATTGCACTTACAAACTTAGAAAGTTAATAAACAGGTTTTGCATTAGAGTGAATTTTCTTAAGGATATGAAGTCTGAAAATCAAATGCCTGTCAACTTTCTGACTTCAGTGTTCAATGATTTGCCAGTGATTTGACAGAAAACTGCAATTTTATGAAAAACAAAAAATCTTGACTTTCTGCAAAAATCTGTACTTTTGAGAGATATGGATGGGAGTCTTGAAACAACACCCATCAATCATTTTCATTTGTTTGCCAAAGCCATTACAGCAGTGTTTTGCAGAGATGTGGGAAAAGCCTTAAATTTGACTGGTATGTTTTGTGGGTGTGGGTAGCTGTGTTTGTGGAAGGTGGAAGTGTGCCTTTGTAAGTGTGGTGCAAATGTTATGGATTATGAAATGGAGAGATTAAGATTTAAGTAAAATTGTGCTCAGTGAAGTCCCTAGCAATTTCATCACTGCTTGATTCAGACATATACATTCCCCTGTGTTTGTCAGTACTATGTTTGAGTGCATTGTTTTGGAGTGTAGTTTCACTGCTACAGCTGCTGCTACTCTTTCAATACAAGTATCTGCTTTGGAAGTTTTCTCCAGGAGTCTGTTGCTGAGAGGATGAGAGACATGCTACAGGTATACAACTAAAACAAACTAGATAAAGCAATAGTAAGAAAAAGTACTAGGGCACATCAGAGGCTTGGGAGGTCATTGTTAAGAAACTGAGAAATGTTGTAAAATTTATCATTAAATACCATAAGTTCAGGTTATACTATAAGAGAATAACTATGAAAAGATAACCATGTCAGCGGCCAAAATGCATTATAAGTTGAATATTTTACTGTGCACATTTTAAATGGATAGACTGGCCTAAACTCTGGACTGATACGTTTGCTTTTTTTTTTTTTATTCCTGGGAAATGCTATTCAGAAGTGAAGAGGCATAGAGATATACAAGGGAACAGATTTAGTGGCACACCAAGCTGTGATTTTTTTTTTTTTTTGACGTCTATTGTCATGCAAAGCTGTTGAATCTAGTAAAGCTGGAAATGTGAGACTGTAGCCCACTGTAGAAGGGGAGATGGGAGGAGTAACCTGGCCAGGAACTGAAACTTGCAAAACTGCTCCTTGTGAAAAGTCTTTTTTATCTCAGTAGTTTGACACTTTTGCAAGTTTCTTTCAGAGAATGTGTAGTACATCAGTAGGAACAACATTTGTAAAACTCAGCGCATACCAGTCAATGACACATGAGCTGCAGACTCTGTCTGCCCCCATGAGGGCAGATGAGTAAAAACAAAATAAAATTAGGAATGAGTACTTGTTTTGCTGCAGGCAGCTTTGGGAGGTGTAGTAAACCATGGCAAGATAAAAAAAATGTATGTTTTCTTCATCATTTGCCTGTAGTGGTCCTTTAAGTTGTCTATCTCGCCTCATTCTTGCTGGTTGGGATCAGAGCCGATCCTCGGCTCTGACTCGGCCATCTTCAATAGCTTGAGAGCCATTTACTGGCTTGAGGCTACCCCTTATCCCATAATGCCTAGCGATCGCTACCTGGATCTTGTTTGCCACTTCAGCTGCGAGGTGTCATTTTTCTGGCTCAGGCTCATATAAAGTTTTTTGTATAACTTTCTTCACTAGATTTCAACCCTTCTAGTTTTTTATTGTTAACGGTAGTCTTGTTTTTGTGATAGTTAGCTTGTTAGCTTGTAGTATCCCTCCTTTTTCTTGTAGAACTCGTTTAACTTAGAGAGTTCTCCCCCACCCCTCCCCCCTACCTATTTTTGTCAGGTTAGCCGTTTAAGTTAGAGGCTTTTCCTTCTACCTTTCTCTTATAGGCTAGGTGTTTAAGTTAGAGGCTTTCCTATTCTCTTAAAAAAAAAAAAAAAACTTTCGCTATAGTCTTTATAGTAGTGTGTTTTTTGTAGACTGTATTTTGCTTCTGGTTGTTATTGTTGTAATTGTTTTTCCTTAAGGATGTCAAAGGAATCCAAGGTTTCTGGGTTCAAGAAGTGTGACTCATGCTGTCAGAAAATGTCTCTGACAGATGGGCACACTTCTTGCGTCTATTGTTTAGGCGCTGTGCACTTGCAGGACTCTTGTTCCATCTGCCATGCCTTTAGTCCAAGAGTCCTGCAGGAGCGTAAGAATAAGCTTATCCTTAGGGGTCTTTTAAAACCCCAGGATTCACCGGCCAAGAGCTCACAGCCTGTGAAATCCCCTAAACCCACTAAGTCGTCGGCTCCAAATTCGGAGCCGTTTTCAGTTCAGGGTTTACCTTCCACGTCGGTTCCGGCTGGCACCGACAAGACTATCTTCTCGTCGGCTCCATCAGAGGCTTCGGAGCTGTCACGGAGCCACAAGAGGCTAAGGTGTCCCTCACTTGAATCGGTGCATTCGGCTCCCCGGTCTCCTTTGCTTCAGATCGAGTGCAGTCACCGATCCTCTCACTCCTCTCGGTCCTCTAGGCTATCATATCACGGTGTGGAGAGTGGTCAGTAGGTTGCTAAAGTCGCAGGCACTAGCCAAGTTGTTGTCCAGCCCTCCTCAACAGGTATCGGCTCCGTCCACTTCTCTCGATGTTCCTCCTCCAACTCCAATGAGTTCGGAGCCGGAGTTCGTTGGGGTTCGAGTAGTGGAACCGTCAGCTCCCATAACACTATCTCCTTCGGTTCCGACTTCGGCTCAGATTCCCTCGGTGGTGGCGTCCATCAAGGGATCTGGGCGCCGGGGCTCCCTCGTTGGCTCTGAGGGGGCTAGTGGCATCGGACCCTTGTCCGACCCTGATGTTCTTCGTGTTTCACTGTTGCAGTCATAACTGTAGGGTGATCCTGCTGGCAGGCAGCCTGAGGTCGGCCAGAATTCCAAAGTCTGGGTCCGGCGTAGGCTGTACCAGCAAGTACCCTGACGTCAGAGCGCAGAGGTACAAAGCTGACAGCAGACGCCATCTTCTACAGTCTTTCTTGCCGTGAGGTGGAAAGCAGCTCGCAAGTCGTTGGTTGGTGCATTCAGAACAATGTGCTTTGATTGTCTTCAGTCCGAAGTTTTCAACTTCTCTTCTCAAGCTAAGTACCCCGTTGGGGAAACTTTTTTCTTGCTCCTCCGATGTCAGAAAAAGTTAATAATTGTATATCGTGTGGAAAACAAATACCTCATAAAGATTTCCACTCTTACTGTCTACCTTGCTTAGGCCCTGACCACGACGTTTCTTGCTGTCGGTTCTGTGCCAGGTTTAATTCTCGCACTATCAAGCGTAGGTACGATTGGGCCTTGAATTATTTCGGTAGACGATTTAATTATAGGATGTCGTCGGATACTTTACCGACAACCGGAATTCAAAAGAAACGCAAGGATAGGCCTCCGAGGTCCAAACAGGATTCTTCGCAGCCGGAGCCAGCTTCGGGTTCGGCGGTCGTCAGTGAGGCGCTTTTGCAGCCCCTGTCGTCCGCCACTTCTGAACCGATGGCCGACACGGACTCCCATGGGGAGCCATCTAGGCCTAATATTTTATCTGCTGCAGGACCTTCGGACGTCGCTCCTTCAGATGGGTCCGGAACCGCTGTGCAGGTACCGGCTTCTGAGGGAGTTTTCAGGCCTTCTCATATAACTATTTCAACAAAGTCAAAGGCAAAGACAAAAATTCCTGTAAAACCAAGGGTTTCTGCTCAAGCTGCTTCGGATTCAGCTCCCAAGTCCCAGAAGCAATTACTACGGATGGCTGAGGATTTACTTACAATGATTAGGGGTTCTCACCCTCCTCCTGAAAAAAGGCCTAGACAGGATATTCCTTATGATTCCTCTGATTAGGCTTCTGTGTCCTCTGTCTCTTCCTCTGACCAGGATTATTCTTTTCCTCCTTATGAGGATTCAGATGTAGAGGACTCTATTCCCTCTGCTTCTCCCCCTGAAGATTTCTCTTTTGGGGAAACCTTACATGAGATGAGAGAGCATTTTCATTGGGAAGGTCAGGATTATTCTGCCTCCAAGAAGAGACTCAGGGAATTTCTCCTTCTCCCTCAACACAGACCTTTAGCTATTCCTCCTGTACTTGATATTGTGGATAATGCTTTCTCTGAAGCTAACCTGAATCCTGATTCCTTGCCGCCTGCTCCTTCTAAGCCTGATAGATTTTACAGAGTCCCTGATTCCCATCAATTCTTATTTAAGAACCCTTCTGCAGATCCTGAAACTATTTCTCAGGGTTCTAAAGCTGCTAAGGCCGCTTCCTCTAAAAATCCTATTCCCTCTGAAAAGGATTCTCGTGCCTTGGATAGGTGGGGCAAAAAGGTTTATACTTCTGCTACTCTTTCTATTAGAGCTTTAAATTGCCAGTTTCACATGTTCAAGTATCAGAAATTTCTTTTGTCTGTTTTAAAGCAAAGGCTTTCTACCTTTCCTGCATGTGCAGAGGACAAGGAATTACAGGATGTTTTGCATGCAACTGAACAAGTTAGCAAACATAGTTTACATTGTGGTGTTGATGCTTCGGAAGCTTCTTGCAGGGCCGCAGCCTCTGGTACTGTTATCAGGAGACATGCTTGGCTTCGGGAGCAGAATTTACCTGAACAGGTTAAGGCGAAACTGTTAAATGCCCATGTTCAACATGATGTTTTATTTGGATCCAAGGCTGAGGAGGTTATTAAAAAGATGGAGGAAAAAGCAAAATCTATGCAGACTGTCAAAGATTTTTTACAAGTTCAGCCTCCTAGATTTTCTAGAAATTGGCCCTCCAAAAATTGGTCCTTTCCCACTTCTGACAGGCCTCAAAGGGGAAGATATAGACGGTCTAGAGGCCGGGCGCAAACACAGGCCTCTTATAGGTCCAGACAGTGGACTGCTTCTTCACCTAGAAGGGGAGAAGACAGACCTCAATCACAAAGGAAGCAGACCCAATGACTCCCTCTGTTGGGCTACAGGTCCTTCTTGCCTGGAAGCACCTCTTGGAGGAAAAAATATCTCTTTTTTACCAAAATTGGACGCATATAACCCAGGACAAATGGGTTTTAGATGTGATTTTAAAAGGCTACAAATTCCACTTTCATACGCTGCCAAGGTCTTACGGTTGGCCAGATCTGCCAAAACATCAATGGTCAGAGGCCTTAAATCAGGTGAACGCTTTATTGGCCATGAAAGCCATAGAACCTGTTCCACTCCCAGAGATGGGAAAGGGTTTTTATTCAAGACTATTCCTGGTCCCAAGAAAACAAAACTCATGGAGACCTATTCTGGACCTCTCAGTATTAAATACTTTTCTGGAAATTCCAAAATTCAAGATGCTTACTCTGCAACAACTTCTTCCCATGCTCTCACAGGATGCTTGGATGGTGACATTGGACCTGAAGGAGGCCTACTTACACATTCCCATCAGACAGGAACACAGAAAATACCTCAGATTCAAGGCAGGCTCGAGACACTTTCAATTCTCTGCACTGCCCTTTGGCTTATCTACTGCGCCCAGAGTCTTTACCAAGTGCCTGGCTCCAGTAGTAGCTTATTGCAGACTCCAAGGGATTCAAAGTTACCCCTATCTGGACGACTGCCTTATCCAGGCAGACAGCAAGGTTCTTTTACTTCAACATCTGCAGTTTGTTCAGCGTCTCCTCCTACTACTGGAATTTTCAGTGAACACAAAAAAGTCACATTTGATCCCCTCTCAACAAATGATCTTTTTGGGAGCTCTTCTAAACACAAGCTTACAAAAGGCCTTCCTGACTCCAGAAAAGCAAGTACAACTGGCATCAATTTTCAAAACCTTGGCTACTTTGACTCAGCTCACTGCAAGGAAATTCCTGCAGGCTTTGGGCTACATGGCTTCTTGCATCCTGTTGATTCCAAATGCAAGGCTTCATATGAGAAAACTTCAATGGTGCCTGAAGAGTGTATGGTCTCAGCATTACCACAGCCTGGATACAGTGATACCTCTGATTCCCTGCCTCCAAAAAGAGTTCCTTTGGTGGTCCAGGACTTGTGCTTTAAACGAAGGAAACCCCTTTCGTCTGCCTCAGCCTTCTCAGATCATGACCACAGACGCTTCAGATTATGCTTGAGGAGCTCATTTTCTAGACAACTGCCAGCAGGGCTCTTGGCCAAAGAAACATCTTCACTGGCACATCAACCTAAAGGAAATGTTGGCAGTCCAACATGCTCTTCTAGCCTTCCAGAAACTTTTGCAACCAGGACATCATCTGATTCGTACAGACAATACCACAGTCATGTGGTACATAAGCAGGGGGGCTCCCACTCTTACCCCCTTTGCAGACTAGCCATGAGTCTATGGGACACAGCTCTAAATCTGAATCTGCATCTTCAAGCTCAATTCATCCCAGGAAAACAAAATCTCTTAGCAGACAGCCTAAGCAGAAATCTTTTGGATCCCCACAAATGGATGCTGGACCCCAACTTATTCAACAGGATTACAACAGTTTGGGGTTGTCCTCAGATAGATCTGTTTGCATCCCATCTCAATCATCAGTTGCCTCTATTTTGCACCAGGTCCTTCCACAAAACAGCGTGGAAAGTGGATGCCCTGTCTTTCAGCTGGAGGAATCTTTTGGGATATGCCTTCCCTCCTCTTCCTCTTCTGCCTCGGGTGCTACTGAAAATAAAACAAGACAGACCCAAGATTATCATTCTGATAGCTCCAAATTGGCCTCGGCAGTTTTGGTATCCAACCTTAAGACACCTGTTCTTGGAACCTCCTTGGATTCTGCCTCTGTCTCCTTCCCTTCTGTCCCAGCATCAGGGTCAGATGCTACACTCTCAAATCAAGACTCTTTGCCTGGCAGCCTGGCTCTACAAAGGCCTTTGATTCCTTCTGCTCTTCCCAAACAAGTTTTGGATGTTCTCTTGGAAGCTAGGCGTCCTAGCACTAGAAAATCTTATGCTTCTAAATGGAAAAGATTTTGTATTTGGATGCGGGGTCGAGGTTCTGATCCTCTTCTACCTGATATTTCCTCCATTTTACTTTATCTCTCTGAACTTTTGCTTAAAGGCCTTTCCTTCTCTTCCATCAACATTCTTGCTTCTGCTATCTCGGCTCATTTCAACACTGATCCCCCCATTTTTTCTCATCAGCTGGTGAGACAATTCTTGAGAGGGGCTAAGAATTTAAGACCTCCCAGAACACCTCCTGTTCCTGCTTGGGATCTTAATTATGTTTTGGAGAAGCTTACTTTACCTCCCTTTGAGTCTGCTGCTGCTTCAGATATCAAGTTCTTATCCTGGAAAACAGCTATTTTATTAGCATTGACTTCTGCTAGAAGGGTGTCAGAGTTGCAAGCTCTCATGGCTGTGGAACCATACCTTATTTTCCATCAAGACAGAGTGGCCTTGAGGACCAATCCTACATTTAGCCTAAGGTGATTTCTAAAGTGGCTTTAAATCAGACTATTCACCCTCCTACTTTCTTTCCAAATCCTCAAAACAAAGGGGAAAGGATTTTACATTCATTGGACGTACACAGACAACTACGATTTTACCTGGACAAAACTAAAGATTTCAGAAAATCTGATCAGTTGCTTATCTCTTATGCCTCCAGTTCTCTAGGCAAGGCTATTTCAAAACAAACTATTTCCAAATGGATTGCTCATGGAATAAGGTTTTGTTACTCTCATTTTGGGAAACAGATTCCAGGCACTGTTAGAAGTCATTCTACTAGAGCAGCTGCCACTTCAGCAGCTTTTCTCAGAGGAGTTCCTACCAAGGACATTTTGGAAGCTGCTACTTGGAGTTCAGTGCATACTTTTTCTAAACACTATAATCTCCCTTTGTATTCTAAGTCTAGGGCAGGTTTTGCCTCTGCTGTCTTGCAGGGTCTTCTGGCTGCCCCTTCTTCTGCATAGCCTCCACCCTCCTTCACAGCTTTGGGATTCCACCCTACAGTTATGACTGCAACAGTGAAACACGAAGAACATAGTACAGTTGTGCACACCTACCATAAATGTAGATGTTCGAGTGTCTTCACTGTTGCAGTCGGGGTTTCCCTCCCACCATTCCCCTCTTATTTTCTGATTTGTTCTTTCTCATCTTCCTTTGTGGTGTATTTGTGTTTCCTTTGGGACACCTTCTGCATATTTTGGGGAGCTTCTGACATCTGGGGCAAGAAAGGCTGGAGAAGATGGCGTCGGCTGTCAGCTTTGTACCTCTGCGCTCTGACGTCAGGGTACTTGCTGGTACAGCTGACGCCGGACCCAGACTTTGGAATTCTGGCCGACCTCGGGCTGCCTGCCGCAGGATCACCCTACAGTTATGACTGCAACAGTGAAGACACTCTAACATCTACATTTATGGTAGGTGTACACAACTGTACTTTCTCCCTCTCGGAGCTTCGGCGCAGGTGAGCTCGGCTCCTACATCGACCTCTGAGCAGTCTCCCTCTGTGTGGAAAAAGATTCCTATTTCTTCGGAACTGGAGCTTTCTCTGCATTGTGGCAGGGATGCCTTCGATGTCATGCAGAGTGTGCTGGCCACTGAGTCATCTCCACTATCAGCCCCACCGGCTCCGTCCCCTGTAGTGCCTGTGCCAACCTCTGTTCCTCCTCCAGACCCCAAGCATAGGGAACCGATGCTCCAGGATACCCCATTGAGTGTTTCCTCTTCTTCCATGGCCTCCCCTGATCTCTCAGAGGAGCTCCCTCGGAAGAAGTGTAAGAGGAAGCACATTGACTCCCCTGAGTCTGTCACTTCTGATACAGACTTAGGTGAATCGGAAGGGTCCCCGAGATCCTCCTCAGAAGATGTTTCCTTTTCTGACATCCTGGAGATGCTCAAGCAGAGGGGGAATTGGAATCCCCTAGCCCCTTCTGAGGATGAGTTTGTATTTCTGGATGTCTTCGGTTCCCGACCTTCCACCTCCTGGGTGTCTCCACTTTTCCATCCACTTATGACAGTGGTGGCTCGAAAGGCTTGGTCAGCTCTGGATACAGTGGAACCAACTCCCAGGAAAATTTATTACAGCACCCCAGGATAAGCAGTTCCTTACGAAAGGTGTCCCTGTTGATGCTATGGTGGTAGCAGCGGCCACAAAAAAAGAGTTAGCGGAGACCTCTTCGTCTGTCCATCCTCCTAACAAAGAGTCTAGGATGATGGACAGATATGAGAAGCGAATGTTCGCTTCAGCGAACTTCTCTGAGGTCACTGAACTACTTGCGTCATTTTACTCGCCTTCAAAGGGATCTCCTTAAAGAGCTCGGAGATACCCTCCAAGATCCAACAGCTGAGGGAGCACAAGCTAAAGTGGCTTCCCAGCTAACGACGCTTAATTCTGTTATTAACTCCTCCATGAGGCTCATTTCCTATGCAGCCGATGGGGTGAGTAGAGCCGCTGGTACTGGGGTGACCATTAGGAGGCATGCCGGGATGCGGCTGTGTAACTTTGTGGAACCCTTTCGAGTGTCCTTCACCAACACTCCCTTTGATGGTTCCTTTCTTTTTGGATCACAGGTGAAAGACACTTTGACTAGGTGTGAGCAAGAAGGCAAGACTCTCTCTGCCGTGGGAGTCTGTTTTTCCATTCCCTCTAGACCCTACCCCAAAGGTCAGAAGAGTGGTAAGACGTGGTTCCGTGAATCTCAGGGAGCCTTGCCTGACACACACAGTGATTTTTTTCCTCCAGAGGCAGAGGGGGAAACGATGATAATAGACACCGCCCTCGTTGCAGAGGGGGTCCGCAGAACCAGGGCAACAGAGAATCCTTCTCTGAGCCTTTTCAGCATCTCTGAAGGGTTGCCCGGCTGCTCGTCTCTGGAGGAAGTCGGGGGAAGACTTTTGCTGTACCCAAAAGCCTGGCTAAGTTTAACACAAGACAGATGGGTACGGTCCGTTATATCCGGAGGTTACAAAATTCCCTTCCTTCAACCCCCCCCTTGCAGTCAAGGAAGACCCTCCCAGATGTTCCACCCAATCTGAGGGAGCAAGCAGTAATATAAGTTTCAAAACTGCTAGAAAAAAGAGCCATCCAGGAAGCCCCGGCAGACCAGCACAGATCTGGAACTTGCTCAAGGTTCTTTTTAGTACCAAAAAAGACAGGGGACTGGAGACCGATTTCTGGATCTCAGCAGACTAAACAGGTCTGTACAAAGAACGAAGTTTCGGATGGTCATGCTACAGTCCATTCTACCCTTTCTTGGTCAGGACAATTGGATGTGCTCTATAGATCTTCAGGACGCGTACTACCATATACAGATGGACAGGCGCTCCAGAAGATATCTTTGCTTCCGGCTGGGGGCCAGTCATTATCAGTTCAGAGCTCTGCCCTTTGGTCTCACCACAGCCCCCCAGGGTGTTCACCAAATGTGTGGCAGTGGTCACGGCTCACCTGAGGCATCAAGGATTCCAGGTGTTTCCGTATCTAGATGACTGGCTCCTTACTGCTACCATCGGGCATCAACTCATACAAGCACGGGACTACACACACTCAATCTGTTCACAGCTCGGAATCACAATAAATTTTGAAAAATCTGCCTTGTTGCCCTGTCAGTCTATCACTTGTATAGGAGCAGAAGACACAAGGGATATGTTTGCAAGGCTACCACCAGAAAGGTGTCCACAATTCGTCAGCAGGTACAGGTTCTGATGCAGAGCAAAAGGATCCAAGTCAGGTATGTCCCTTCAAACTCTGGGCTCCATGGCAGCAGCCATTCTCCTAATCCCACTGGCACACTCTCATATGAGGATTCTCCAGTGTCTTCTGTTCACGCAGTGGTCTTTCCAAGAGCTACCCATGACGTACGAGATCATGATCATGAACGCATGCAAAAGGCATCTTTCTTGTTGGATGGTCTCCCCACTAGTTACTCAGGGCAGACTTTTCATACAACCCTCTCCGGTAGCCACAGTGATGACAGATGCCTCCCTGATAGGGTGGGGGTGCATTATCTGGGCAGGACAGTCCAAGGCACGTGGCAACTTCACGAGTACCATCTGAATATAAATGTCATGGAAATGAGAGCCATGCTCTTGGCGTTGCAAGCCCTTCAAGGCTCTCTTCCTCCTGGGACCATTGCTATTCAAACGGACAACATGTCAGTGGTGTGGTACATCAAAAAGCAGGGCGGAACCAGGTCCTACCCCCTATGTCGAGAAGCACTCAGGCTTTGGCAGTGGGCGATTTCCTCCCAACATTTTCTGATTGTGACTCACATCCCTGGGAGATCCAGCGTCATAGCAGACGGGCTCAGCAGAGCTATTCTAATGCCTCACGAGTGGTCTCTGAATCAGGATATTGCGAATCTTGTTTTTCGCAAATGGGGACAGCCTTGCTGCGATCTCTTTGCCACCCTTTCAGCAGCAAATGCAGCACCTACTTCTCCCTTCTTCCGCTTCTGGGTCACACACCCAGAGATGCTCTAGTCCACGATTGGCCCCAGGAACTTCTTTATGCCTTTCCTCCATTCCCTCTGATACCCAAACTTATACAGAAAGCAATATCGTTGGGTTGCAAAATGATCCTCATTGCTCCCTACTGGCCTTGACAGATATGGTTTCCGTTCCTGCACCGTTACCTTCTCGATCAACTCTGGACCCAATTCCAGACCTCCTGGTTCATCAATAAGGTGGTTTGCATCAATCCCTAAAAACCCTCCAGCTCACAGCTTGGTTGCTCCACTTCCACCCTTAGCCAGGCTTCCCAGCATTTCCCCAGCAGTCCATGACATTATCTTGTCCTCTCACAAGTCTACAATGAGGAAAACTTATGCTAGCAAAATGGAAAAGTTTTTCTTGTTGGGCAGAGACTAGGAATGCGGATCCCTTCTCAGCCCCAGTCCACTAAATCTTGGAATTCCTAGCTCTGCTGTTTCATTCCGGGTCCGGTGCTTCTACGATCAGGGTACAAATGGCGGCCATTTCTAACTTTCATGTAGGTTTTTTGAACTCTAACATTATGTCTCATAAGCTATCTAAAGCTTTTTTGAGAGGGGCAACTCTTCGTAGGCCTCCACTGAGAGATCCCCCTCCTCCTTGGGACCTTAATTTAGTCCTAACCTCCTTAATTATGCCCCCTTTTGAACCAGCAGCTTCTTGCTCTATCAAGTTCCTATCTTGGAAGACACTCTTTCTGGTAGCTATTACTTCAGCCAGACTTGTCTCAGAACTTCAGGTGCTATGTGTTCATCCTCCTTACTTGGTTTTTCATTAGGACAGGGTTGCTGTGAGAACTAATTCCTCGTTTCTCCCTAAAGTCTGCTCAGAAAGTAACTTAAACCAATCCATAGATCTTCCTGTTTTTCTCCCTAATCATACCAACAAGGCAGAATACAAACTATGTCAATTGGATGTTCATACACAATTGCACTTATACCTGCACAGAACTAAAGAAGTAGGGAAATGGGACCAACTATTCCTCTCTTGCGCCTTGGGCAAACAAGGTCTCCCAGTTTCCAAGGTAACCTTGTCCAGATGGTTGTCACACACTATTACTTTCATTTATCAGTTAAGGAACAAACAGTTACCAATTAAACCGAAAGGTCATTCTACTAGGGCCTTGGCCACCTCTGTAGCCTTCCAGTCTAGGTTGCCCATGGATTCTATCTGTGCAGCTGTCACATGGGCAAACCCTCATACCTTTATTTCTCATTACAAGTTGGATATGGTCTCCAGGAGCAGAGCTGACTTTGGTTCCACTGTTCTGAAGAGTCTGTTCCACTGAGCCACCTAGGATGTTAGGTGCTAGGGACACTGTCCCAACCAGCAAGAACGAATGCGAGATAGACAACTTAACATAAAGAAGTTATGTACCTACCATAACGTTCCATGTTAGTTGTCTTCATCTCGCCTTCCTTCTTGCGTCCCACCCTCCATCCCCCTGTCCTACTGGATCGAGAGGAGTTTTTTGATGTTCATCGTGTTTCACTGTTGCAGTCATGACTGTAGGGTTCTACCCTGCCGGCAGGCAGTCCTCAGTCGGCCAGAATCCCAAAGTCTGGGTCCGGTGTCGGCTGTTCAGCCATGCTTCCTGACGTCAGAGCACCAGGAGTACAAAGCTGACAGCCGACGCCATGATGTCCTTCAAGAATGCAACTGCAGTCCTGATATATGGGTTGTCCTGCCTCAGGCAGCCCTTCGGCCGGCCGGATTCCAAAGTCTGGGTCCGGCGTCGGCTGATGTCGCCTCCTCCCCGACGTCAGATCGGCTGGGGTATAAAGGCATCAGCCGGCGCCATCTTCTTCAGTCTTTCTTGCCGTGCGGTGCCCGAAGCAGAAGCAGTTCGCAAGTGCCGGTCAGTCAGCTCCTGTGTTTTCAGTTACCGAAGTCATCTAAAAAGCTAAGTACCCCGTTGGGGAACATTTTTTTTGCCTCAGCCGATGTCAGAACAAATTGAGAAAGTTAATAATTGTTTGTCTTGTGGTAAACAAATACCTCATAAGGACTTCCATTCTTACTGCCTCCCTTGCCTGGGCCCAGACTACGACGTCTCAGCCTGTGCCGCCTGTGCTTGCTTTAATAAGCGCACTCTCAGGCGCCGGGCAAAATTTGCCGAAAACTTTTTTGGTGAATCCTACGCTTATACCATGCCGTCGGAACAACCGACAGCACCAACTACCAAAAAACGTAAGGACCGGGACCGACACCCTCAGCCCGCATCTTCTACCGATACTACTCCTAAGCCCTCTGCGAGTGCTTCGGTCCCTTCGGAAGTGGTTATTGAACCGCTCCAGGCCGACGACACCGCATTAACACGTTCTTCGGTCTCGGAGCCTACACCGGTGCCAGTTGTTGATTTTCCTCCAGAAACCAAAGTTCTCGATCTACCCGACACCATTCCTGTTGATAAGGTTACCCCTGCACGTGGGGCAGCTACGCATTAACACGTTCTTCGGTCTCGGAGCCTACACCGGTGCCAGTTGTTGATTTTCCTCCAGAAACCGAAGTTCTCGATCTACCCGACACCATTCTTGTTGATAAGGTTACCCCTGCACGTGGGGCAGCTAGGCCTCCTGTATCCATGTCCATTAAGGCCTTTGCACGTGCTAAGGCTGCCAGCCAGGCCAAGGCCCATCCTAAGCCTGCTTCACAGGCCCCTTCTTCTGATAGACAGATCATGTCTCTTGCTGCAGATCTAATCTCTCTTATCAGGGGGTCTCAGTCCCATCCAGACAGAGGTTCTCAGCCACCTGCAGAAAAAAGGCCTAGAACTGAGCAGGCTGACGACCTCTCTTCAGATGAAGCCTCTGGGGTTTCAGAGCATTCAGACACCCAAGAAGAATCCTTCCAAGCCTATGAAGACTCTGATGCTGAGGAATCAATTCCTTCTGCCTCCCCTCCGGAGGATTTTTCTTTCGGTGAAGTCCTCCACTCCATGAGGGAACATTTTAAGTGGCAGGGTCAGGAATTTTATGATTCTAGGAAAAGGCTCCGTACCTTCCTCAAGTTACCCCAGCACAGGCCTTTGGCTATCCCTCCAGTTTTAGATGTCCTGGATGATGTATTTTCAGACTCCAGTGCTTCCCCTGATTCCCTCCCTCCTGCTCCTGTCAAGCCAGACAGATATTACAGGGTCCCTGACACTCACAAGCATTTCTTTAAGGCCCAAACTGTGGATCTAGAAACTATTTCACAGGGCCCCAAAGGAGTGGCTTCTTCCTCGGCCAAAAATCCACTACCAGCTGACAGGGAAGCAAGGTCCCTGGAGAGATGGGGTAAAAAAGTTTATACCTCTACCACCCTTGCTTATGAGGTCACTTAACTGCCTTTTTCATATGTTTAAGTACCAGGATTATTTGCTGGATGATTTGCAGAAAAAGCTAGCCTCTCCTGAGCCTATAGATAGAAAGGCATTGCAGGATTTGGTTCATAATTCACAGCAGGTTAGCAACCATTTTCTTCAGTGTGGTTATGATGCATTGGAGGCTTCATGTATGGCAGCTATGACAGGGGCTGTTATACGTAGACATGCTTGGTTAAAAGAACAGCCACTGCCAGATCATGTTAAAGTAAAGCTCCTGGACGCACTTTTGGTGCTAATGCTCAGGATGTGTTAAAGTCTATTGAGGAGAAGGCAAAGTCAGTACAGACAGTAAAAGATTTCCTCCAGGTTCAGCCACCCAGATTCAGCAGGAATTGGCCTTCAAAGAATCGGTCCTTTCCAGACTCAGACAAGTTTCAAAGGGGAAAGAACAGGCGTGCACGAGGTAGAGGGCAATACCGAGGCTCCTACAGGGGCCGCCAGTGGCAACCTCAAAATCAAAATCAAAGAAGTGGCACAGGTACTTCACCTGCACCACAGGGACAATCACAATGACTTACATATCACTCCGCCTACCAAGGCTCAAAGGCTCAAAGAGAAGCACCTTTAGGCAGAAAATTATCTCTATTCTCAAAAAACTGGCACATTATAACAAAGGACAATTGGATTCTGGACATAATAGACAGAGGTTACAAGTTCCACTTCCATACTTTACCAACAGGACAAGGCATGCCAAACCTGCCACAAAATCAAAGGGCAGAGGCACTCAGAAAAGTCTCAAAGCTGTTACAAATAA
Organism: Protopterus annectens; assembly: GCF_019279795.1. Classification (NCBI taxonomy): domain Eukaryota; kingdom Metazoa; phylum Chordata; order Ceratodontiformes; family Protopteridae; genus Protopterus; species Protopterus annectens. Next base: position 1,266,585,019 of record NC_056732.1, on the reverse strand, counting down.
AAGCAATAGAGAAGGTTCCTCCTCAAGAACAAGGCCAGGGATTTTACTCAAGACTGTTCCTTGTTCCAAGAAAAGAAAAGCAATGGAGACCTATTTTGGACTTGTCCGTACTAAATACTTTTCTCATGGTGCCAAAATTTAAGATGCTGACCTTACAGCAACTTCTTCCCATGTTGGGCTAGGGGTCGTGGCTGGTTACTCTGGACCTCAAGGAGGCATACCTGCATGTCCCTATCAGACACAGTTGCAGAAGATACCTCAGATTTCTTGCAGGAACAGAGCATTATCAATTCTCAGCATTGCCGTTTGGCTTATCTACTGCGCCCAGAGTATTCACGAAATGCCTGGCATCAATAGTGGCACACTGCAGACTCCAGGGAATTCAGATATACCCCTATCTGGACGACTGCCTCATACAAGCAGACAGCAAACAAACCTTGACAAAACACTTGGATTATGTCATTCAGTTGCTACAGGCTTTGGGATACACAGTCAACATTCAAAAATCAAGACTACTGCCATCCCAAGAGATTATTTTTCTAGGAGCAAAGTTGAACACACAGCTACAAATGGCATCTCTCACAGAGGAGAAACAAGAGCATTTGACAGACTACTTCAAAAGCCTAGCAAAGCTAACCCACCTGACCGCAAGGAAGACCCTGCAGGCCCTGGGGTTCATGGCATCTTGCATTCTTCTAATCCCTCTGGCAAGACTACACATGAGAAAACTGCAATGGTACCTCAAAAGCTTGTGGTCTCAACACAGCCACAACCTAGAACACATAATTCCTCTCATACCATGCCTACAAAGGGAATTTTTATGGTGGGCTCAAGCAAGTCACTTAAACGAAGGTATGCCTTTCAACAAAGCTCCAATAAGTCAAACTATTACAACAGACTCCTCAGACCATGGATGGGGGGCGCACATGGACGGCAGATGCATTCAAGGGCAATGGACTCCCATGGAAAGGCATCAGCACATAAATCAAAAAGAGATGTTGGCAGTGATACATGCAATAGAAGCCTTTGGAAAATTTCTTCAGCAAGGTCATCTGCTAATAAGGACAGACAACACCACTGTCATGTGGTACATAAACAAACAAGGGGGCACTCATTCCTACCCCCTCTGCAGACTAACAATGACTCTTTGGGAAAAGTCCCTGAAAATGAAGATCTACTTGCAATCCCAGTTTGTTCCGGGCAAGGACAATGTTCTGGCAGACAGGTTAAGCAGAAATTTCTTGGATCCACATGAATGGATGCTGCACCCACGCATTTTCTCACAAATAACAACTGCATGGGGAAGGCCAGACATAGACCTCTTTGCATCTCCTCTCAATCATCATCTGGAAAGGTTTTGCACAAGGATTTACCATCCTCTAGCCTGGAAAATGGATGCTCTTTCCTTCAGTTGGAATGCCCTAACAATTTATGCATTTCCTCCCCTGCCTTTAATCACCAAGGTGTTACTGAATATCAAGGCAGAAAAACCAAGAGGAATCTTGATAGCTCCAGACTGGCCAAGGCAACACTGGTACCCACTGCTACTGAGCATTACTCCCACCAAACCGTGGCCCTTGCCTCCATGGCCTCAGCTCCTGTCTCAGCACAACTACAAAACTGTTCATCCGAAGCTGCAAACCTTAAAGCTGACAGCTTGGAGAGTTCGATGACTGGGATCCATGACTCCCTCTCCAAAGAAGTTCAGGAAATTTTGTTGGAGGCACGCAGACCTTCCACCAGAAAAACATATTCGGCCAAATGGAAGAGATTCACCACCTGGAATGTCAACAAGGGCCAGGATGCATCCCTGATGAGCATACCTCTGATATTAGAATACTTGGCAGAAATGTTTCGCAGTGGCCTTTCATACTCTTCCATCAAAATCCACGCTTCAGCTATCTCAGCACATTACAACTGTGAACCACCTGTGTTTTTGCACCCTTTGCTAAGACAGTTTCTAAGGGGTATAAAGAATATCAAACCTCCAAGGAAACCACCAATCCCTGCATGGGACCTCAACTACGTCTTGGAAAAATTAACTCTTCCTCCTTTTGAACCAGCAGCATCTTCAGAAATGCAATTCCTATCTTGGAAAATGGTTTTCCTGTTGGCAGTCACCTCAGCAAGAAGAGTATCGGAGATACAGGCCCTCATGGCAGTTCCTCCCTTCCTCATCTTTCATCAGGACAGAGTTTCTCTTAGGACCAATCCTTCATTCATGCCTAAGGTGATATCCAGGGTGTCGCTAAACCAAGCAATTCACCTGCCTACTTTCTTTCCTAACCCTCAAAAAAAAGCTGTTGCATACTTTAGACATTCACAGACAACTACGCTACTACTTGGACAGAACCAAGTCTACCAGGAAGTCTGACCAATTGTTCGTAGCCTATGCTCCTGGGGCACAAGGAAAGGCAGTCACCAAGCAAACTATCTCAAAATGGATTGGACACTGCATCAGATTCTGTTATTCTTTCCATGGAAAAAGTGTGCCAGTCAATATTAGACCACACTCCACCAGAGCAATGGCCACATCCACAGCCTTTCTAAGAGGAGTGGCTACAAAAGATATTCTAGAGGCTGTTACATGGAGCTCCGTGCATACATTTACCAAACACTACAACCTGCCATTATACTCCAGATCCCGAGCAGGCTTTGCTTCGGCAGTCCTGCAGGGCCTTCTAGCTACACCATCTCTTGCTTAGTCCTACCACCCCCAGCTTGGCTATGGTATTCAACCCATATGTCAGGACTGCAGTTGCATTCTTGAAGGACATAGTACAGTTTTGTACCTACCATAAATGTAGATGTCCGATAGATATGCAACTGCAGTCAGGTTTTCCCTCCCTCCTACCCCTCTGTTTTTCCCCTTTTTCCCTATAAGCTGGGGATATCTGTTATGGTGTATCTGTTTATTATTGTTGTGTATTTCTGGATTTTTTGTTTATCCATTCACAAAATTTAGCCTTCCTTGGAGGGCACCTGGCATCTGGGGCAAGAAACACTGAAGAAGATGGCGCCGGCTGATGCCTTTATACCCCAGCCGCTCTGACGTTGGGGAGGAGGCGACATCAGCTGACGCCGGACCCAGACTTTGGAATCCGGCCGACCGAAGGGCTTCCTGAGGCAGGACAACCCATATGTCAGGACTGCAGTTGCATATCTATCGGACATCTACATTTATGGTAGGTACAAAACTGTACTTTCTCCAGTCTTTCTTGCCGTGCAGTGATGGCAGTTCGCATTTGCCGGTCGGCTGACTCCTGACAATTTTTGCTAAACGTACTTTAGTCCGAAGACTTTCTTCTCCTACTCAAAGCCATGTACCCCGTTGGGGAAACTTTTTTCTTGCTCCAGTCCGATGTCAGAAAAAGTTAATAATTGTATTTCATGTGGGAAGCAAATACCTCATAAGGATTTTCATTCTTACTGTATTCCTTGCTTAGGCCCTGACCACGATGTAGCTAGTTGTCGGTTTTGTGCTAGATTCAATCAACGTATGATTAAACGAAGGTACAATTTTGCATTTCATTACTTCGGTAGGCACTTTAATTACAAAATGTCGTCTGATTCGGTTCCGGCTACCGGAGTTCACAAATGACGCAAGGATAAAGACAGGCCTCCGAGGTCCAAATCGGACGATATTGTACAAGCAGAGCCAGCTTCAGGTTCGGCCGTCGTCAGCGAGGCGCTTTTGCAGCCCCTGTCGTCGGCCATTTCAGTACCGATAGCCGAAATGGACTTCCACGAGGAGCCAACTAGGCCTTTGAATATTTCTGTTGCAGGACCTTCGGACAATGCTCCTCAGATGGGTCCAGAGCCGCTGTGCAGGTACCGGCTTCCGAAGGGGTTTTCAGGCCTACTCCGCTTCTAATAAAGGCAAAGCCAAAGACAAAGGCAAAGACTCCTTCCAAATCAAAGACTATAGCTCAGGCCTCTTCTGATCCGGCACCCAAGTCTCAGAAACAGTTACTTAAGATGGCGGAGGACTTACTTACCATGATAGGGGTTCACATCCCCCTCCAGATAAAAGGCCTAGGCAGGAAGTGTATTATGACTCCTCTGATCAGGCTTCTGTTTCTTCAGTTTCTTCTTCTGACCAGGAATATTCTTTCCCCCCTTATGAGGATTCTGATGCTGAGGAATCTGAGGATTTCTCTTTTGGGGAAACTTTACATGAAATGAGGGAACATTTTCACTGGGAAGGACAGGAGTATTCGGAATCTAAGAAAAGACTTGGGGATTTTCTTCTTCTTCCTCAACATAGACCCCTGGCTATCCCTCCTATTTTGGATATTGTGGATGATGCTTTTTCGGAGGCTAACTTAACTCCGGACTGTTTTCCTCCAGCTCCTGTTAAGCCAGACATATTATAGGGTTCCTGATTCCCACCAGTTTTTATACAAGAATCCTACTGCTGATCCTGAAACCATTTCTCAGGGTCCTAAGGGGGTTAAGGCCGCTACTGCTAAAAACCCCATTCCCACTGAGAAGGATTCCAGATCTTTAGAAAGATGGGGCAAAAAAGTGTACACTTCTGCTACTTTATCTATTAGGGTTTTAAACTGTCAATTTCATATGCTGAAATACCAGCAATTCCTTCTGTCTGTTTTGAAACAAAAGCTAACTTCCATTTCTGCCTGTGCAGATAAGGAATTATATGATTTAATGTATGCCACTGAACAAGTTGGGAAGCATGGTTTACACTGTGGATTTGATGCCCTGGAGGCTTCTTGTAGGGCTGCTGCCTCTGGTACAGTCATTAGAAGGCATGCTTGGTTAAAGGAACAAAACTTGCCAGATCAAGTAAAAGCTAAGTTATTGGATGCTCCTGTTGAGCATAATGTTTTGTTTGGACCTAAGGCTGAGGAGGTGATCAAGAAGATGGAGGACAAGGCAAAATCCATGCAAACGGTTAAAGATTTCTTACAAGTACAGCCACCCAGATTTAGTAGGAATTGGCCTACAAAAAACTGGTCCTTTCCCAATTCAGACAGGCCTCAGAGGGGTAGATACAGACGCTCCAGAGGAAGGCCTCAAACGCAAGCCTCTTATAGACCTAGACAGTGGACTGCTTCCACCCCTAGGGGAGGAGAGGACAGGTCGCAAGCTCATAGAAAACAGGCTCAATGACTCCCTCTGTTGGGCTGCAGGAACTTCTTGCCTGGAGGCCCCACTCGGAGGAAAACTTTCTCTTTTTCATCTAAATTGGACTCATATAACCCAAGACAAGTGGGTTCTGGATGTGGTTTCAAGAGGTTACAAATTCCATTTTCATACCCTACCAAGACCAAGCGGATGGCTGGATCTTCCAAAATATCAATGGTTAGAGGCCTTAAACCAGGTGGAAGCTCTCTTGGCTATGAAAGCCATAGAACTGGTTCCACTTTCAGAGATGGGACAAGGTTTTTACTCGAGGCTTTTTCTAGTCCCCAGAAAGCAAAATTCATGGAGACCCATTCTGGATCTGTCAGTCTTGAACACTTTTCTCGAGATACCAAAATTCAAGATGCTTACTCTTCAGCAGCTACTTCCAATGCTGACCAAAAATGCATGGATGGTAACTTTTTGGATTTAAAGGAGGCATATTTACACATTCCCATCAGGCAGGAATGCAGAAAATACCTCTGGTTCAAGGCCGGATCGAGGCACTATCAATTCTCTGCGATGCCCTTTGGATTATCTACTGCGCCCAGGGTCTTCACCAAATGCCTGGCTCCAGTAGTAGCTTATTGCAGACTCAAGGGCATTCAAATTTACCCTTATCTGGACGATTGTCTAATTCAGGCAGACAGCAAGGATGTCTTACTCCAGCATCTAGAATTTGTTCAGAACCTTCTCAAGTTCCTGGGATTCTCTGTAAACATAAAAAAGTCAAATTTGACACCCTCACAACAGATAACTTTTCTGGGTGCTCTTCTAAACACCACAACCCAGATGGCATTTCTGACATCCGGAAAACAGTTACAGCTGGCTTCAACTTTCAAGACCTTGTCAACTTTAACTCAGCTTTCTGCAAGGAAATTCCTGCAGGCTTTGGGTTACATGGCCTCCTGCATCCTTCTCGTACCTTATGCAAGACTACATATGAGGAAAATTCAGTGGTACCTAAAGAGTGTATGGTCTCAGCATTGCCACAGTTTAGACATACAGATCACCGTCCTGCCTTGTCTCCAAAAGGAATTCCTTTGGTGGTCCAAGGCATGTACTCTAAACATAGGAAAACGCTTCAGTCTGCCTCCAGCCACTCAGATACTAACCACGGACGCTTCAGATTATGCATGGGGAGCCCATTTTCAGGGCAACTGTCTGCAGGGCCTTTGGACAAGGGATCAGAAGCTCCTGCATATCAATTTAAAGGAAATGTTAGCCGTACAGAACGCTCTATTGGCTTTCAGGACTCTTCTACAACCAGGACAGCTACTGATACGGACAGACAACACCACAGTTATGTGGTACATAAACAAGCAAGGGGGATCTCATTCCTATCCCCTTTACAAACTAGCCATGAATCTATGGAACACAGCTCTAGCTTGCAAACTGGACCTTCAAGCTCAGTTTCTACCAGGGAAGCAAAACTTCCTGGCAGACAGTCTGAGCAGAAACCTGTCGGATCCACACGAATGGATGCTGGACACCGAAATATTCAGGATGATTACAGCAGTCTGGGGATGTCCTCACATGGACCTCTTTGCATCCCACCTCAATCATAAACTTCAGCTTTTTTGCACCAGGACTTTCCACGAACTAGCTTGGAAAGTGGATGCTCTATCATTCAGTTGGAGAAACCTCTCGGGGTATGCCTTCCCGCCTCTACCTCTTCTTCCACGGGTGTTATTAAAGATCAAACAGGACAAGCCCAAGATGATAATTTTGCTGGCCCGAAATTGGCCTCGACAATTTTGGTACCCAACTCTGAAAAACCTTTGTCTGGAGCCCCCTTGGGTATTACCACAGACACCGAACCTTCTGTCCCAGCACCAGGGTCGGGTTCTGTACTCCCATGTAAAAGCTCTCAGCCTGGCGGCCTGGTTAATCCAGGGTCTTTGATTCATTCTCTCCTACCCAAGCAGGTTATGGATGTCATTTTAGAAGCCAGACGTCCTAGCACTAGAAAATCTTATGCAGGAAAATGGAAAAGATTTTGCTCCTGGATGCAGGCTCAGGATTCAGATCCTCTTATTCCTAACATTCCTCTGATTTTACTTTACCTGACAGACCTCTTACATAAGGGTCTCTCTTTCTCTTCCATAAAGATCCATGCTTCTGCTGTTTCTGCTCATTATAATACAGACTCTCCTATCTTTCCCATCAGCTCATGAGACAGTCTCTCAGAGGAGCTAAGAACTTAAGGCCCCCTAGATCTCCTCCCATTCCTGCTTGGGATCTCAACTATGTTTTGGAAAACCTCACCTTACCTCCTTTTGAGCCTGCTGCCACTTCTGACATCAAGTTTTTATCTTGGAAGACAGCCATTCTGTTAGCTCTGACCTCTGCCAGGAGAGTTTCGAAGTTGCAAGCTCTCATGGCTGTGGAACCTTATATTATTTTTCATCAAGGCAGGGTGTCTTTAAGGACTAATCCTACTTTCATGCCTAAGGTGGTTTCCAAAGTGGCTTTAAATCAAACTATTCACTTGCCAACTTTTTTCCCCAGTCCTCAAAATAAGGGGGAAAGGATCTTGCATTCCTTGGATGTGCACAGACAACTTCGTTTTTACCTGGACAGAACCAAGGACATCAGGAAATCAGAGCAGTTGTTTGTTTCTTATGCTTCAAGTTCCCAAGGTAAAGCCATTTCAAAACAGACCATTTCTAAATGGATTGCTCATGGAATCCGATTTTGTTATTCACACCGTGGAAAGCAAATCCCAGGGAGTATAAAGACTCACTCTACCAGAGCTGCTGCCACTTCAGCTGCCTTCCTCAGGGGAGTTCCTACCAAAGACATTTTGGAAGCTGCAACTTGGAGTTCAGTGCATACTTTTTCCAAGCACTACAATCTACCTCTCTACTCTAAGTCTAGGGCAGGCTTTGCTTCTGCTGTCTTGCAGGGCCTTTTAGCCGCCCCCTCTTCTTTATGATCACCTCCCTTTTATTCTGCTTTGGGATTCAACCCTACAGTCATGACTGCAACCGTGAAACACGATGAACATAGTACAGTTGTGTACACTTACCATAAATGTAGATGTTCGAGTGTCTTCACTGTTGCAGTCTGAGTTTCCCTCCCTCCTGTCCCCTCTTATTTTTTCTTGTGTGGTTCCCTTCTTCACCCTTCTTTTGAGGTGCATTTGCAAAGGGTATGGGATCTAACTCATTTTGGAGCACCTGATATCTGGGGCAAGAAAAGCTGGAGAAGGGCGTTGGCTGTCAGCTTTGTACTCCTGGCGCTCTGACGTCAGGAAGCATGGCTGAACAGCCGACACCGGACCCAGACTTTGGGATTCTGGCCGACCGAGGACTGCCTGCCGGCAGGGTAGAACCCTACAGTCATGACTGCAACAGTGAAGACACTCTAACATCTACATTTATGGTAAGTGTACACAACTGTACTTTCTGTTTCACTGGCTGTGTGTTCTCTTGTGTCCTTTTTTGACCTAAGAGAATATGGCAGGTATAGTCAACTGGTTCTTGACTTATGTTATGTCTGGGTTTAGCTATTTCAAACTATATCTGGGTAGCTATCGCTAAGCATTATGGGATAAGGGGTAGCCTCGAGCCAGTAAACAGCTCTCGAGCTATTGAAAATGGCCAAGTCGGAACCAAGGATTGGCTCCGATCCCAACCAGCAGAAAGGAAGGCGAGATGAAGACAACATGGAACGTTATGGTAGGTACATAACTTCTTTTTATTAAATGCACTTATCAGTACAAATAAAAAAAAAAATACTGACAGAAAGACATTGACCAAGATTGCATGTGGAACACATAGCCAATGTGTGACCAAGTAAATCACTGAGCAACATTTACTAGAATGTATGCATTAATAACGCTTAACTATATTATGTTTATTATAAATTCATTGTATGCACACACATTATATATACACACACACACACACACACACACACACACTGTGTGTGTGTGTATGTGTTTCTGTATATGTGTATGTATATAAAGGACATGTGTACAAAAGCGTGTGTGTATGCATTTAAACACAGTTAGGTAGTTCTGATTTCCTTTTCTTAGTGTTCTTAATGCAAGGGCATACAGTAAATGTATGTTAAAGTAAATTCAGCTGTATATTATGGTTGCTCTCTGAAAATGCAAGGACTTAGTCAGTGGGAATCTCTTACAATGGATCTGCATGTGCCAGATATGCATCACCCTCTGGACGGATGTCACACAAAGCATAAAAGACCTTTTTTATTAACAGTACCTAGTTGATAGGGTTGCCACCGGACTTTCTTTCTGCAGTTCTGACCTGTGAAGGGGGGGGTTGAAAATGGTAAATGCATTTATACTTTACAAGAAAAAGTATTTACTGATTTTTTTTTTTTTTTTTTTTTTTTCTCTAAATGTCACAAATCTTTGCTACTACTCATAAGTTATCTTAACACAAACTATTATAAATAACATTTAAAGCTTAGAATTTCAATACTGTGGTGCGGTTTATGTAAATTTGTCAGAAGAGTTGGCAATTTCCTTTAAACCCCTGACTAATCTAATTGCTTTCTTTTGCTATGAAAGGGGAGTGTTAAGTTCTCCTCCCCTCTGCAATAAAAACAGTGGAAACAATTTCACAGCTTTCTATCTTTTTTTATATCGGCTGCTGTGTTGCTGACATAAGCAGGATTAATTACCAATCTAAGATTGACAGCAGTACCGGACAGGGTAAACTACAGATTTAACTGTGTCTATGATATGTCATACAGGTGGAGACTAATTTCTCTACAAAGTATGTGAGAAGTTCAGTTTAAAAAAAATAGTAGGTGAGCTTTCCCTTCCTTTGACTCCAGTGCAAGGAAATAAAAGTTTTAAAAACTACAAGCAGGTTTCTGGTACATACAAAATGCTGGAACCATATTGTATGGAGAAATGAAACCCAACAATTGAGTTAAACTGTATGAGAGGGTGGAGTGTTCCTTTAATTTACATCTCCGATCCGTCATATATCCTCTTAATCTCCCTTATAATTTTATCAGGGAATGCAAATACTTTCATTGCCTTCCTTGTAAAATCCCAGCTTACTCTGTCAAATGATTTTTTCTGTATCAAGACCCACCAACAGTAGTATTTTCTTACATTCTGCTTCCCTCTGGATCATCATTGTTCTATTAATGTTTTCAAATGTTTACCTCCACTCGACAAAACTACATTGATTCATATCTAACAATTTTGCCATGACCTTTGCCATTCTTTTAGCAATAATAGACATAAACATGTTATAATCATAGTTTAGAATTGAAATGGGCTTATATGAAGCTGGATCTAATGGGTCTTTACCCTCTAGGTATTACAGCAACTACAGCTTTCATCCAGGATGTTGGTACTTCTCCACCTTTTAAAATACTGTTAAACAAAATCTTCCAGATCTTTATCAGTTTCTTCCCTCCTAGGTTCTAAACTTCTATAGGAGTTTTCCTAGAGATTGGTTATATATCACCATTTTTATCTTGTCTCCTCCTATTCTAATTGTTAGTAATTGAGGCTCATCTCCCTTTAACCTTGGAATATTTATTTTTTCCATAAACATTTCCATTTGTATGTTTTCTTGATTTCATATTTCTCTGCTTTATACAAATTTTCATAAAATTTCTGAAATATTTATAGTACTGCTACAGGATCTCTGGTCATCTTCCTTGTTGATCAGCTCTTATTTTCTCTTTTGTAGGCTCTCATCCAGGTCCATTGAGGTATGTCTAAAGAGGACATTACCACAAAAGAAACCTCTAGAATGGCCTACATCGTGTCGCTGAAAAGCAGAAGGAAGCCTGCTCCTCTTTGGAGAAAGAGGGTTTTGCTTCCAAGATGTCCTTCAAGAATGCAACTGCAGTCTTTACATATGGGTTGTCCTGCCTCAGGCAGCCCTCGGTCAGCCGGATTCCAAAGTCTGGGTCCGGCGTCGGCTGATGTCGCCTCCTCCCCGACGTCAGAGCGGCTGGGGTATAAAAGCATCGGCCGACGCCATCTTCCTCAGTCTTTCTTGCCGCGCGGTGCCCGAAGCAGAAGCAGCTCACAAGTGCCGGTCGGTCAGCTCCTGTGTTTTACGTATCCGAGGTCATCAAAAAGCTAAGTACCCCATTGGGGAACCTTTTCTTGCCTTAGCCGATGTCAGATAAAACTGCAAAAGTTAATAACTGTTTGTCTTGTGGTAAACAAATACCTCATAAGGACTTCCATTCCTACTGCCTTCCCTGCCTTGGCCCAGACCACGACGTCTCGGCCTGTGCTGCCTGTGCTTGCTTCAATAAGCGAACACTCAGGCACTGGGCAGAGTTTGCTGGACTTTTTTGGCGAGAAATACTCTTATACCATGCCGTCGGAACAACCGACATTACATATTTCCAAAAAACGGAAAGACCGGGACCGACATTCTCGGCCCGCGACTTTCACCGACACCACGCCAAAAACTACCGCGAGTGCATCGGTCTCTTCTGAGGCGGTTATTCCACCGCTCCAGACCGACGACACCACTTTACCGTTCACTTCGGTCTCGGAGCCTACGCCGGTGCCGGTTGTTGATTTTCCTCCAGAAACTGAAGCCCAAGATTTGCCCGAGACCATATCGGTGGACAAAGTCACCCCAGCACGTGGGGCGGCTAGGCCTCCCATGTCCATGTCTATCAAGGCCTACATACGTGCTAAGGCTTCCAGCCAGGCTAAGTCTCACCCTCCTAAATCTTTGCCTAAGCCCACTACTGATAAACAGATCATGACTTTAGCTGCAGATCTAATTTCCTTAATCAGGGGTTCCCAGGCCCATCCTGATAGAGGTTCTCAGCCGCCTTCTGACAAAAGGCCCAGGGTTGAGCAGACAGACACATTTTCTTCAGATGAAGCCTCTGGTGAATCTGATCACTCAGATACCCAGGAAGAGTCCTTCCAGGCCTACGAGGATTCTGATGTGGAGGAATCCATTCCTTCTGCCTCTCCTCCTGAGGACATTTCTTTTGGGGAAATTCTTCACTCCATGAGAGAGCATTTTCAGTGGCAGGGCCAGGAATTCTCCGACTCCAGAAACGGCTTCATACCTTTCTTAAGCTTCCCCAGCACAGGCCTTTAGCTATCCCTCCAATGTTAGATGTGTTGGATGATGTGTACTCAGATTCGAGTGCTTCTCCTGATTCTCTCCCTCCTGCTCCTGTCAAGCCAGACAGATATTACAGGGTTCCTGAAACTCATAAACATCTCTTTATAAAGCCCATTCTGTTGATCTAGAAACTATTTCCCAAGGGCCCAAAGGAGTGGCCACTTCCACGGCCAAGAATCCTTTGCCCGCAGACAGGGAAGCTAGGTCCCTGGAGAGGTGGGGCAAAAAAGTTTATACCTCAACCACCCTTGCCATGAAGGCCCTTAATTGCCTTTTTCATATGTTTCAGTATCAGGATTTCTTGATGGATGACTTACAGAAAAAATTAGCCTATCCTGAGCCTTTAGATAGAAAGGCCTTGCAGGATTTGGTTCATAATACACAGCAGGTTAACAATCATTTTCTCCAGTGTGGTTATGATGCATTGGAAGCTACATGTAGGGCAGCTGTGACAGGGGCTGTCATCCGTAGACGTGCATGGTTGAAAGAACAGGCATTGCCAGATCATGTTAAAGTAAAGCTTCTAGATGCACTTCTGGAAAAACACAAGCTATTTGGTGCTAATGCTCAGGATGTGTTGAAATCAGTTGAGGAAAAGGCTAAATCAGTGCAAACAGTCAAAGATTTCCTCCAGGTTCAGCCACCAAGGTTCAGCAGGAATTGGCCTTCTAAAAATTGGTCCTTTCCAGACACTGACAAGTTTCAAAGGGGAAAAAACAGGCATGCCTGAGGGAGAGGGCATTACCGAGGCTCCTACAGGGGTCGCCAATGGCAACCGACTAATCAGAGAGGTGGCGCAGGAACTTCTACTGCCCCACAGGGACAATCACAATGACTTGACTTTGACTCCGCTGACCAAGGCTCAAAGAGAAGCACCTTTAGGTGGAAAATTATCCTTATTTTCAAAGAATTGGCACGTTTTAACAAAGGACAAATGGATTCTGGACATAATAGACCAAGGCTACAGGTTCAACTTCCATACTTTACCAACAAGACAAGGCATGCCAAACCTGCCACAAAATCAAAGGGCAGAGGCATACGTACAAGTTTAAAAGCTGATACAAATCAAAGCAATAGAAAAGGTGCCTCCTCAGGAACAAGGCCAGGGATTTTACTCAAGACTGTTCCTTGTTCCAAGAAAAGAAAAGCAATGGAGACCTATACTGGACTTGTCCGCTCTAAACACTTTTCTCATTGTACCAAAATTCAAAATGCTGTCTCTACAGCAACTCCTTCCCATGCTGGGCAAGGGGTCTTGGCTGGTTACTCTGGACCTCAAGGAGGCATACCTGCATGTCCCAATCAGACAGAGTTGCAGAAGATACCTCAGATTTCTTGCAGGTTCAGAGCATTATCAATTCTCAGCATTGCCTTTTGGCTTATCTACTGCGCCCAGAGTATTCACGAAATGCCCGGCATCAGTAATTGCACACTGCAGACTCCAGGGGATACAAATATACCCTTACCTGGACGACTGTCTTATACAAGCGGACAGCAAGCAAGCCTTGACAAAAAACTTAAATTATGTCATTCACTTACTACAGGCTTTGGGATACACAGTCAACTTTCAAAAATCAAGACTACTGCCATCCCAACAAATAATTTTTCTGGGAGCCAAACTAGACATAGAATCACAAATGGCTTACCTCACAGAAGAGAAGCAAGAACAATTACCACATTACTTCGAAAGCCTAGCAAAGCTCACCCAGATGACTGCAAGGAAAATCCTGCAGGCCCTGGGTTTCATGGCATCTTGCATTCTACTGATTCCACTGGCAAGACTACACATGAGAACTGCAATGGTACCTAAAAAGTTTATGGTCTCAACACATCCACAACTTAGAAACAATTATCCCACTCATCCCATGTCTACAAAGGGAATTTTTGTGGTGGGCCAAAGCAAGCCAGTTAAACAAAGGTATGCCTTTCAACAAACCTCAAACAAGCCAAACCATTACAACAGACGCCTCAGACCATGGATGGGGGGCGCACATGGAGGGCAGATGCATTCAAGGGCAATGGACCCCCCAGGAAGTGCATCTACACATCAATCAAAAAGAGATGTTAGCAGTAATTCATGCAATCGAGGCCTTCGGAAAATATCTTCAAGGTCAACTGCTAATAAAGACAGAAAACACCACTGTTATGTGGTACATAAACAAGCAGGGAGGTACTCATTCTTACCCCCTTTGCAGACTAACAATGACTCTTTGGGAAAAGTCCCTGAAACTGAACATACAGCTGCAATCCCAGTTTGTTCCGGGCAGGGACAATGTTCTGGCGGACAGTCTAAGCAGAAACATCCTGGACCCACACAAATGGATGTTGCATCCAGACATTTTTGCACAAATAACTCATGCATGGAGGAGGCCGGACATAGATCTCTTTGCCTCCCACCTCAATCATCATCTGAAAAGATTCTGCTCGTGGTCACACCATCCACAAGCCTGGAGAATAGATGCTCTCTCCTTCAGCTAGAACTCTCTAACAATCTATGCATTCCCACCTCTACCATTAATGACCAAGGTGTTACTGAAGATCAAAGCAGAACAACCGAAAGGCATCTTAATAGCTCCAGATTGGCCAAGACAGCACTGGTATCCATTACTAAGGAGCATAACTTGCACCAAGCTGTGGCCCCTGCCTCAATGGCCTCTACTCTTGACTCAGCACAATTACAGGATGGTTCATCCCAACCTGCAAACTCTGTAGCTGACAGCTTGGAGGGTTCCATGACTTCTCCCCACATCTCTCTGTCCAAGGAAGTTCAACAGATATTATTGGAAGCACGCAGACCTTCCACCAGAAAGACTTATTCAGCCAAATGGAAGAGATTCAACATCTGGAATACCAACAAGGGTCAGGATGCATCAGTAATGAGCATCCCACAGATACTGGAATACTTGGCAGAAATGCTGCATAATGGACTTTCCTAGTCTTCCATAAAAATTCACGCTTAATTTCAGCAAAATACAGCACTGATCCACCTGTGTTTTCACATCCTTTACTAAGATCATTTCTAAGAGGGATAAAGAATATCAAACCTCCCAGAAAACCACTAGTGCCTGCATGGGACCTCAACTTCGTGTTGGAAAAACTAACTCTTCCTCCTTTTGAGCCAGCAGCATCTACAGAATTGCAATTTCTTTCCTGGAAAACAGTTTTCCTGTTGGCAATTTCCTGTTGGCAAGAAGAGTTTCGGAGATACAGGCCCTCATGGCAGTACCTCCATTCCTCATTTTTCATCAGGACAGGGTTTCTTTAAGAACCAATCCCTCTTTTATGCCAAAAGTGATATCCAGGGTGTCTCTAAATCAAGCAATTCACCTGCCTACCTTCTTCCCCAATCCTCAAAATAAAGGGGAAAAGCTGCTGCACACTTTGGACATACACAGACAACTATGCTACTACTTGGACAGAACAAAGGCTAGCAAAGTCTGACCAACTATTTGTAGCATACGCTCCTGCAGTGCAAGGAAAGGCAATTTCCAAACAAACAATTTCAAAATGGATTGGACATTGCATCAGATTCTGTTATTCTTTTCATGGAAAGGGTGTGCCAGCCAATATCAGGCCACACTCCACCAGAGCTACAGCCACCTCCACAGCCTTCCTAAGAGGGGTGGCTACAAAGGACATTCTAGAAGCTGCTACATGGAGCTCCGTGCATACATTTTCCAAACACTACAACCTGCCTTTTATATTCCAGATCCCAAGCAGGCTTTGCTTCTGCAGTCCTGCAGGGCATTTTAGCTACACCATCCTTATCTTAGAGCCTACCACCCCCAGCTTGGCTATGGTATTCAACCCATATGTAAGGACTGCAGTTGCATTCTTGAAGGACATAGTACAGTTTTGTACCTACCATAAATGTAGATGTCCGATAGATATGCAACTGCAGTCAGGTTTTCCCTCCCTCCTACCCTCTGTGTATTGGGTCCACTTCCCTCCTTTTATACTTGGCTGGGGATATCTGTTATGGTGTATCTGTTTATTGCTATTGTGTATGTCTGGAATTTTTTATCCAGTTCTAAATTTAGCCTTCCTTGGAGGGCACCTGGCATCTGGGGCAAGAAACACTGAGGAAGATGGCGTCGGCCGATGCTTTTATACCCCAGCCACTCTGATGTCGGGGAGGAGGCGACATCAGCCGACGCCGGACCCAGACTTTGGAATCTGGCCGACCGAGGGCTGCCTGAGGCAGGACAACCCATATGTAAGGACTGCAGTTGCATATCTATCGGACATCTACATTTATGGTAGGTACAAAACTGTACTTTCTCCATATTCTGAAGGATACAGGCGATTTATGACAGTTTCTGGACTTAAATGATTTTATTGACTACATCTGGTACATCAAATTCTGGATGGTTACTTTCTAATGGGTCCTGTTTCTGCTTCATCAGGAAACCTAGATAGTGTTAGTGGTCAGGAAGGATGTTTTAGCACATCGCTGTATAAGGTCCACACAAGATGTTACTCCATTTCCGTGTATGTCCGCTTGACATTCAATAGAAGAAGTTTCCATTTTGATCTTTCCTGTACACCAAAAGTATTTATTATGGTACTACCAGTTGTGGTGAGACCCTTGCAGGAGAAGGAACTTCTTGTGTTCTCTTGGTAGGTGAATTCCTCTTGGTGGCCATGTCAAGGGGTCTCTCTGATAATGACTTTGGCTGACATGTTTGGTGACCCGTGAAGTCACCATAAACTGGAGAAGTCCTGTCTGGTCCCATTTTGGAGGTCTGTCTCCTTTGGGTCCTTGTTGTACACTCTTTAGTGTCCATTTTATCTGGCTATGGAGTAGACTGAGAAAGTCATACCATTTGACAGCCTGGATAAGAATGCAGCAGAAGATCTAGACTTAGGACCCTCTTAGGCCTTATGGTGGTCATGGTGTAGCTCTGTTTGCACACTTGAAAGTGTGGCTATTGCATTAAACTGTTAGACATGAATGGCTACAGCATTATCATGCTTTTATTTACCCTTTCTTTAGGGTCAGAACTTATCACCAAATGGATGATTCCTTCCAGTCTAAAAGATTAGCTTTTCTTTCCTGCAGCGGAACCTGATTCAGGATATGATGAAAGATGCTTCCATAGTGGGTTGATAAAACCAGATGGACTCCTTCCTGTTTAAATAAAGTAGATCCACTAGGGAGTGCATTTTATGTAGTAAGAGTTAATGGCAGTATAAACATAAAAAAACACGCCAACCAGTAAAAAATAAAGAACCACTCGCTGAAGTAAAAAGAACAAGAGTTTTACTGAATACAAACACTGAGTAATAAATGCAAACTTTAGCGCTTTCGTAAGGCACACAGACCAAACTTCATCAGACAATTCAATGATATAACAGTTCAGCTTTTATAATACACCCTCACTTCAATTAATTAATCAAATACAATCAATTTAATTGATAATGACCCTATATACTTAAACAAAAAATATATAACACATATAAATTACATAAATATACTAGATTAGGGGTGTCCAACCTTTTCACTTGCAGGGGCCGCATTGAGTCAACAGAAATTGTCTGGGGGCCGCATGTAAAATATATCATATAGTTAACTGTATCTCTGTCACGGGCGACCAAAGTAGACCCCCTGGCTGTATTGTAGGTGAATTTGAACAATGAATAAATGTAATAAATGCATAATATTTGCCCTAAAATTCAATATCTCATTCTAATTCTTAAAAAAACAGTTAAATCTAACATCTTAGTTTAACATCAAAGTTTATTTGTAAAAAAAAAATAATAAACGGTATGAACCCTTCAATTTGTATGAGATCATAACTGTGATTTTGCTGGTTTCCTAAAGATGTCTATGTCTTCCATCATGTCCTTAATGCCCAATATGTTGTCCAAAGCGCTCATGTATTCTTCTGTTTCTAGCTTTTGAATCTGTCCCTGAAATTATTCAAGACATGCTACATCTGGTCAGGCTGGTCTGAAGATGAAAGAAGGTTCTTCAGTGGTATTGTCAAATTGAGCACCCCTTTGGAAAGGCACATTTCTAGCTTTGGAATCTGTCCCTGAAATATGGCACTGGCAATATTTCTTGCTTTTGCACTGCTGTCTGGTCAGGCTGGTCTGAAGATAAATGAAGGTTCATCAGTGGTATTCTCAAACTGAGCACCCCTTTGGAAAGGTACATTTCTAGCTTTGGAATCTGTCCCTGAAATATGGCACTGGCAATATTTCTTGCTTTTGCACTGCTGTCTGGTCAGGCTGGTCTGAAGATAAAATAAGGTTCATCAGTGGTATTCTCAAACTGAGCACTCCTTTGGAAAGGCACATTTTTAGCTTTGGAATCTGTTCCTGAAATATGGCTCTGGCAATATTTCTTGCTTTTGCACTGCTGTCTGGTCAGGCTGGTCTGAAGATAAAATAAGGTTCATCAGTGGTATTCTCAAACTGAGCACCCCTTTGGAAAGGCACATTTCTAGCTTTGGAATCTGTCCCTGAAATATGGCACTGGCAAGTTTTCTTGCTTCTGCACTGCTGTCTGGTCAGGCTGGTATGAAGATGAAAGTAGGTTCATCAGTGGTGATGCACAGCTTGCAGGAATGATGACTTTTACTTCTTAAAAATGAACAATTTGTATTTTTACATTTGTTTCACTGACTAACAGATGGTAGAACACGTTTAACTTTGGTTCACCCACTTACTATGGAGCCACAAAGAACTTGGTAATATGCAACAACACACTCCAGTTTCACAAGGCAATCTCACACCTGCTTTTTTGCAGTTGCCTCTCCAATCTGCATGAGTGCACATTTCAGCTGACGACTTGCACAGATCCACTCAGAGGCATAGTATCATCAAAAAACACCTTTTTGTATTTCTTCCTTAGATTACTATAAATCTCCAACTTGAGGTTTTTCGAAATGTTTGCTGAAAATTTGGAAGGGGTCTTCCAGTGTTTGTTACATTTCTCAAATTTAAACAAATAATTGACTTTATTAGTAGTGGCAATGTTTATTTGTGAAACCTGTTCACAAGGGTGCAGCCAGGCACAGACCTTCGCAGAATTCAAACTTATTGGTCCTAGTTCTTGTTATACTTAAGTGTCCATATCAGGAGGTTCAGGCTGTCAAGTCAGGATTGTTCTTTTGTGTAATAGACAAACATTATGAGCATAACCTTTTTAATGTGAACACTGAGCTTGTCTTTTTGATACCAGTGCGTCTATATTGGTTTTGATAGAGGTAGTGGCGAGGCGAAGAGTATTTTCAAGATGCTCATCTGAAATGTTTGTTCTGATTTTATTTTTTGTATACTTCATACGAGAAAAAAATTGCTTGCAAATGTATGTACTCCCCAACAGAGATGTCATGAACAGGGCATGTTCATGAAGTGCCGGATATTTTCTTTGGGTAGGTATAACTTATAAAAGTCCAATAAAGACGCTTGCAGAAATTTTTCTTTAAGTTGCATATCTGACTGCAATTCTATGCATTCCAGTTGCAGGTTTGCAGGCAACATGTTGATGTCAACTGAGAATGTAGTAGCAAATATAGTGAACTGTTGTTGGTGTTTTCTAAAATCTTAATCTACTCTCAAACTCCTGTGATAAACTATTAAGTAATGCTGCATATTTTGCAGTATTTACGTGGCTTTGCTCAGACAGTGTTTCAAAGTGAATGAAGCTATTGTTCTTAATCTGACAGTGCCATCATTTCAGTTTCACTTCAAATGCCGTCACTGTTTGAAACATGTCATTTATTAATAGATTTTCCCCTTGGAGGCGCAGGTTCAGGTCGTTTAAATGAGCAGTGATGTCTACTAAGAAGGCTAAATCAGCCATCTAGTTTGCATTTTCAAATTCGGGTACAGGCTTTCCTTTTGACTCCATAAAGGACTTTATTTCATCTCGTAAATCATAGAAGCGTTTCAGCATTTTTCCACGACTTAACCACCTCACTGCAGTAAAGTACAAGATGTCTCCATAGGTAGATTCCAAAGTAGTCAGAAACTCCTGAAACTGGCGGTGATTTAATCCTCTGGAGCTTATAAAATTTATTGTTTTAATAACAACATTTATAACATTTTCCATTTTTAAAGTCTGTGCAGACAGATTTTCTTGATGTATAATGCAGTGGTACTTCATGAAACGCACATTACTGATCTGTTTTGCATCTTCTTCCATCAGTGTTGTTAATCCTTCCTTCTTTCCAACCATACCGTCAGTTACTATGCCAGACAGGTTTCTGATGGTCAAGGAAAATCTTGCGAGTGTTTCTTTTGCTGCCTTGTACAGATCAGCAGACTTCGTTGTGTCTTTCAGTGGAACCAGACAGGCCAGTTCTTCAGTAATACTGAAATCGTTGTCAACACCACGAATAAATATGGCAAGCTGTGCCGTATCTGTAACATCAGTGCTGTCATCCAAAGCTATGGAGTAAAACTTGAAAGTTGCACACCGAGATTCCAAAGTATTTTCAATAGATTTGGCTATATCTTTCACACGCCTTGTGATTGTCTGGTGTGATAAACTGATTTTAGAAAATTCTGATTTTTTTTCAGGGCAAATTATGTCTGCTACACTTTCAAGGCATTCTTTAACAAATTCACCATCGGCAAATGGCTTGGATTTTTTCGCAATTAAATTTGCTACAACATAACTTGCCTTCAGTAAAGAATCCGGCTGAGTAGCTGATTTTCGAAACGGCTGTTGTTGAAATGTAAGACTTTTTTTTAATTCTGATATTTTCTGTCTACGGCACACTACTTGCAATTCACTTAATTTGGGGTGCATTTGAATATAATGCCTTTTCAAATTGTAGTCCTTGAAAACGGATACCACTTCCCTGCATAGTAAGCAAAGCGCTTTATTGTTAGATTCAACAAAGAAGTACTCATCAGTCCATTTTTCCTGAAAGACTCTCCTTTCATCCGCTATTTTTCTTTTCATGTTGGTTTTGCTTTGACAGGATGCAGAAGCCATGCTGAAAAGTAAAAAAGGAGTAACTATTAACTACTTTATTCCTAGTTATATAATTTTTAAAACAATGGCTAACAATTTACATTAAAAATAAGGAAATAAAAATTAAAACTATCCATAGTTGTAGTATATGTTAATGGTGTTGGAGGGATCATTTCACATCCGCAACATAACACAAAAATATCCCTGGGGTGAATTTACAGTTACCCATCCAGTTGTTCAGATTGCATTTGAGGAGGGCCAATGAGGCACTTTGTTTCATTTGTAGTACTAATACCATTAGTCTTCAAAACAGCCATTACGCATAAAGCACATCACATTTACTGTGACTGTTGGTCTGTACTTTGTGCCAGTAATACTGGGCTTTTTGAAAAGTTCTTCATATAATTCATGAAATTCAGATGGACTGCGATAGAGCTATGAACATGTATGGTTAGCATGTAATCAACAGTTTCTTACTGCTACAAGGATGGCAGCTTTCAATGACATAATCAGAGCTGTACCATCAAATTAAATACGGTGTACTTTGCATGCTACCCAAGAAAACTAATTCACTTGCAATGAAAAAAACTGGCACACACTAACACTGTCATTAATTCACTACAGTACTACCAATTCACACTGGGAAAACCACTCCAGCAGTCCCAAGTAGGTAAAATGTCAACATTAGCAGCCCTACAGTACTACAATCCACAAAATTAAGCCAACAAATTTGCAATAAAGTAAAGAATTCACATCACTGACAAACAATTCTGAATAAGAGGGTCTCACCCAAACAAATGACTGGTGCCAGAAACATGACCGCAAGCCGAATGCCAACAAATGCATCATCCCTTTTGGCCCGAAGTTTTGGGGAAAGCGGCTGTGAGGCTGCCAGCCCAGCTAGATGTTATTTTGTACATAATTCTATGTCATTTTTGAATATTAATATGATTCCATACAAATGTAAGTAAACTATACAAATGTGTACATTAAACTATCGGTGCAGAAGTGTGTGTTGCTGTATGTTCTGTACTGAGCTTCAAGAATGTAACCACAGTGTACCCTGCTGGAAAAGAGCAGAAATGTGTATAATAACTGTATACCTGTGCAGATGTGTGCTGTAATGGTGGAAGTTGGAACATATAGAGTTAATTTGCAAACGCTAAGAAAAGAAGTGAATTGTTTTACGACTGTGTTTATCTCATCAAGAAGACAGGATGTCTACACTGCAGCCAGAAGTTCTATTGTCTGGAAACAGAAAAAATGACAGGTTTCAAATGTAAAACTGTTAACTGTTTTATGACTTCCAGTTCTAGGCACATTTCTGAGAGATAAGTAACCTCTCTTAGGGACAGATTGGAATATAGCAAGATTAGTAGATGTTTTCTGTATTTGAGACTGTCCTGCAATGTTTAAAATATTTCCTGCAATTCTGAACTCTGTCACTTTATTCATTGAGTTATTGAATATTGTTTTATTCTTTTATTGTTTATTATTAAATATATTTAAACCTTTTAATTGTGGCTGGTTTGTTTATTTAAGCTCTTACAGTACTTGACATTGTATACTCCACTCCAATAGCCTTACTGTTGGTCACACTTGCCATTTGTAATAGTAACATCACACAGTAGGATTGGTCACCCTTTGGTGTGGGCCATATAGTAGCCGATAAGTATGGATGGTTGATGGTGATTACTACCTTATAGTCTGGGCAGAAGAGGGTATAACTAGTGAACCTGTGCCAGCCTTCCCCAGGTGTGTCTGTGTGTTTGTATATAAATCAAATCTCAAAGTGTGTGTGTTTGTATATAAATCAAATCTGTGTGTGTGTGTGTGTGTGTGTGTGTGTGTGTGTGTGTGTGTATGGGGCGACACACAAATCTCAAACCACCCATGATAGCTGTTGGAATGCTGGCACATCCGAGCTAACCCTCTCTCCAATAATGGGAAATACATTGGCCAATTTGACCAGATGGGACCTGATAATTGACAGACAATGGGGGCAAAGATAAGCAAAGAAAATATCCTACAAAATAAATACATTACTCACCACTGACATTCACCAAGTAATTACAGAGGTAGTAATTAATCCTAAAACTTGAATATCGCCTTCCCTTAACAGTCTTCTGTTCAGCCTAAACAGGATATGTAGAATGATGTTGTGACGTCTTAGAAACCCTGAATTTCAACTGCATTCCACTTTGATATATAAATTATTATATTTAAACTTATGTCCACAATATGGAAAAAAAAACTCTGAATCAACCTATAACCATCCCTTGAAGTAAAAATGAGGCTGTGTCACTTTCTCAGCCCTGATCTGTTTTATCTGCTAATAAAAATGTCTCCTTTTATAACTCCATCCATGCTGAAATTAGAATAATCCTGCTTAAAAGCTTTAGAAATGCTCTCCTTTCGCAATTAGCAAGTATTCCATACTATATAACTGCTTTAGTGACAGTAGCTAAGGCTAAGCAGTTCTCAGGCAGATGAAAAGAAATGCACTGTTGGCTAAAAAATAGTTGAGCATTTTTGTGCTGAATAAACATTATTTGAAGCTATTAACGTCTCTGCTTTTTTATCTCTATATAGACAAAATGTATTCATTTCTTTAATTCACTACTTTTATTATACTAAGTTTTCTATAATACCAGGCATAGATGCTCTCTGCACGCTTTTAATGAGAAGTTTCTAAGTATCATTATAAGCATCTGTGATTTCGGCATTAAAGAAACCACTATGCTGCTAACCAAGCATTCACAGTTTCAGGAATGAGCTGGATCAGTTTTAAAATTTGGCTTCAACCGAGGCCTTTCCGTTTTATATGATCAGTCAAATATATGCCCATGCTAAAAGATTTTATCTTTCAAAAGTATTGCACTTAAATATTTTTGTCATAATGCCTTGTTTTGTATGCAATTTGCACTCATGAGTAACACATGCTTACTTCTGTAATTGCAACAAGCAACTGTGAAATTCAGGAATGCTTCAAACACTTCAAGCACGAATGCATTAAGATGTTCGCAGACTAGCTTACATAGTCAGTTAACAGACAGACAGATACCTATTGGAAAAGGCCACAATCAATAACATATTGACCTCTGTTTCATATTAATTTGATGGACTTACTAGACCAGAGATTTAAAACACCCCTTTCTTTTGAGTCATTTTGCCTATAGACAGCACTGAGGAATAACCAATGGAACAGTATAACTGAAATATTGCTTAGCAATCTATTCCTCATCTAACAGACAGCATATACTGCTTATGACTTATTTAAAAGGTTCTTTAAATACATAAGTTGAACAAGGGAGTAAGCAGGAAGAACGACTAGAAAATGTGACTGTATTTCCTTTGGCTAGCAAGAGCAGGAGGTATTAGTGAGACCTAACAATTTAAGAGCATTTAAAGAAGCACAGTTACAGCAATCAGGAATGACACGAG
Organism: Protopterus annectens; assembly: GCF_019279795.1. NCBI lineage: Eukaryota > Metazoa > Chordata > Ceratodontiformes > Protopteridae > Protopterus > Protopterus annectens. Next base: position 1,266,560,392 of record NC_056732.1, on the reverse strand, counting down.
CAATCAGAGGTCAGTAATATGCGCTGGTTGTAATGAATTATTCAGACTGTGCATATTAACAAGTACTTTTACAAATTAGTCAGCATAGTTCCGTATATTACAGTTCACAAAACTGGTTTGTTGAATACGTTAGGGGCCATCAAATAAAAATGACTGAATCAAATTAAGCCAAAGATGTAGCTGTTAAGAAAAGGAATAATGATTATTCAATAATCTATCCAGCAAAAAAACTTTCTGCTCCCTCAAAGTTCACAAAGCAGAGCATAACAACTACTTCCTTCACACAAAGCTCCTAGGGCAATTCTAAATAAAATAATCAGATGTGCTGTGCAGTTACAATGGCCTGTGTTTCCAGCCTGGTACGAGTTGCAAGATGATGAAAATCTAGCCAAACAACCAACTTAATTACAAGCATGAACCAAAATAATTTTCATTTAAAAGTATATAATTACAAGCATGAACCAAAATAATTTTCATTTAAAAGTATACAAAACTATGCAGCAAATCAAGCACTGCAAAACATCCAGGACTGGTTTATTAAAAGTCTTCTGTAGGTGCAGACATTTTATTTCGCTCATGCATTCACTTTTTCATGTGCTTTGAAAAATACATATACAGTTGCATTTCACACCGTACAGTCCAGAACATCTCACTAGTAAACTTCAGTAATCCCTCCCTTTTATCTAATACCCATTTTACACTACAATAAACAATTTAAACAAAAAAAAGGTCAAACCCATCCAGCAAGACACAAAATATGCAGAGCTGTTGTTCGGGGCTGCAACTATAATGAAAGCTGGTGCGACCAAATAAGCACAGTACTTTATTTTTATATAGTGTGACAGCTGCACTAAACTAAGAATACAAAAGATAACATTTTTAGTCAAGAAACTCGACAAACGCAGTTCTACACTTTGAGTAAAGCATCAAAGGAAAAAAAACAAAAACAAACAAGTTTCCAGACCATCTCGCAGCCTTGCAGGGAGGACACATACTTAGGCAGTCACATTCTGAAACCTGTTCCTTTTATTTCTTATTTTTACGGCTTTTAGTGTTTGATAAGTAATTTTTGCCACTGGAGTGCATTAAAAAGCGAGTGGAATCAGGAGACGCACTTCGATTGATGGATCTGAGAATTGTCTGGTTCCAGCCAGAACAGCTTGGACTTTCCACAATGTTGTGGTTGCAAATTTGGGAAACTATGCAAGGGCCGAGGCATCTGTACTTTAATAATAACTGTAATATTAACACAAGAAGCAGCACCACTGTCACAGACTTTGGTGGTAGCCCGGAGGGGATGGAACAGAAATCAACCAAATGAAATATTTGGAATCTCTCTGATTTTGCGTGGTAATATTCCACAGGCACTCTTCTTACTGAAACTACTTGATCGGGTTATGCTTGCTTGTGAATGCATACGAAGAGAGCAGAAATCGTGTTTGTATAATATATTTAAATCAAATTGGTTTGGTTCAAATTATATGATTAAAAAAAGTGTACATGCACAAAATTATTCTTGTTTGAGCAGGTGATGACTTCGGCATTAGAAACCTCATTCTGCTGGCCTGAAAAACACTACTAAGCCATGTTAATAAGAATGAGTTTAGTAATATTATATAAGGTGGTTGAAAATATTCCAGTGTAAATATTCTAAGGATAGTATGAGTACTTCCACAAGCATTAAGTAAGCACATGCTAAGAAAAAAGCAATGGATTCTGACACATTTGCCCCATTTTCACAGTGCTACTTGGATATATACTGATCTGTTTGCTGGTGGTTGCTTGCCAGGTGAATGTGTACAATTTCTTTCAAAACAGTCTCTGTGATACATGCACCTAAGCGTGCAGAGTAGCCATTGTGCACTGTAGGCATACCTCTCAAGTGTACCTCATTACGAGGAACGTACCTCATTTGGGGTCTTAAAAGTTCATGTTCCTCAAAGTCCCACATTGAAAGGGTCTGTCACACATTCAGTGTTATGATTTTTTTAACTGATATCCATTGTAAATAGAAAGGAATCATATTACATCCTTAAAAGATCTTTTTTTATAAGTAAACTCAACATATTTTAACTATCCTAGGACCTTCCTAGTTGAAGTTGTTAGCAAACCATAGTAAATGTTCCACATTTTGCCCAATTGTTCCACATGATGATAGCTACTGTTCCTCATTTTGGAGATAGGAGGTTGAGAGCTATGAGTTTAGGTATTATTTGTACTTCATGTCTTCCAGTATTTTTAATTACTGAAATATGTGGCCATGTTGCATGGAGATATTCCAATAAATCTGTTATTTCTATCCTCACACAGAACTTTTACACATAAACTCATGTCAGACTGTGCTAACACTGAAACTTTGTACTAACTTAATTACCTTATGATAGGTTTTCATAGGTTGGAACTAGGCTATCGGCCCTAGGGCCTATACAAGCCTAGCCATAACAATTCCCTGGATATTTCTTCCCACAATATTTACTTCTCTGGACCCCTGTTTAGTAGGGCGACTGACATGATCCCTGGGGTGAATTTCCTATCTCCCATCCAATATAAGTTCATAAATACACATGCTTTTCTATAAGTCAGAAAACTGTGCAGGCCTTAAACTTAATACAACACCACTCAACCAGTAGAATTTTACACTGTACAGAAAAAAAAAATCTCTAAATCACTATATATTCAAATAGTGTTGCTAACCCATAGATTCAGACCCCACTACCACTGAAAACCATTCAGAATGCAAACTGATTTAAAACAACTAAAATTTCACCAGTCAACAGAATCATTCAGAATCCTATGGCCCACAACTTATATTCACCAATACTGGAACAGTTTTACTAGCATCTTCCAGCCAAATATGTAGATGTTCATCGTGCATACAGCTGCAGTAATCACAGATGGGTTCTCTGCCGTCAGGCGGGTCCTCGGTCGGCCGAATTCCAAAGTCTAGGTCCGGCGTCGGTTGTTGTCGCTTTCTTTCCTGACGTCAGTGCGACAGGGGTATATAAGACACAGCCGACGCCATTTTCTTCAGTCTTTTTTGCCGCGCGGTGCCCGAAGCAGAAGCAGTTCGCAAGTGCCGGTCAGCCAGCTCCTGAATTTACGAAAAATTGGAAACCGAAGTCTTCATTAAAGCTAAGTACCCCGTTAGGGAAACTTTTCTTGCCTCAGACCGATGTCAGAAAAAGTTAACAATTGTATTTCTTGTGGGAAGCAAATACCGCATAAGGATTTCCATTTCCTTTGCATACCTTGTTTAGGCCCAGACCACGACGTCTCGGGCTGTCGCTTTTGCGCTACTTTCAATCAATGCACTATTAAGCGTCGGGCGGGGTTCGCCCAACACTTTTTTGGGTAAAGCCTTTGATTATAAAATGTCGTCGGAGACTCCGACTACCGGTTTGTCCAAAAAACGCAAGGACAAGGACCGACACGCGAGGCCCCCGGTCCCCATCGACACCACGCCAAAACCGGCTACACGTGGTCCGGTTCTCAGCGAGATGCCTATGCAGTCCCTGACTACCGACGACACTTCTTTGGCGGTGTCTTCTGTAACCGAGACCGTAGGTACCTCGGCCCATACCCAGACTACAACCACCGAAGCCACTGTGAGCGTTGAGCCTCCTAATGTGGACAGGTCCACTTCCACCCATGGTGTCTTTAGACCCTCATCTTCCTTTTCCATTAAGGCCTTTACTAAGTCCAAATCAGCCAGGCATCCCAAGAGACCTGTTGCACAGGGCCCATCTCCAGGCCCCATGCCTAAAAAGCAGATGCTTAAAATGGCTGAGGATTTAATTATTCTTATCAGGGGTTCCCAACCCCCTCCAGACAAGAGACCCAGAGTGGAGGAAGATTCTCTCTCTTCTGATCAGGGCTCCATTTTTTCAGAACAGTCTGATGTAGAGGAACACTCTTACTCCCCTTTTGAAGATTCTGATGCAGAGCAGTCCATTCCTTCTGTATCTCCTCCTGAGGATTTTTCTTTTGGGGAAACCTTGCACACCTTGAGGGAACACTTCCATTGGGAAGGCCAAGACTTTTCTGATTCCAAGAAAAGACTTAGGGAATTTCTTTTGTTACCTCAACACAGACCTCTGGCGATACCTCCTGTCTTGGACATACTTGATGATGTTTATTCGGAGGCTTGCCTTAATCCAGATTCCCTGCCTCCTGCCCCAGTCAAGCCTGATAGGTATTACAGAGTTCCCAACTCTCACCATTTTCTTTACAAAAGCCATAATGCTGACCCTGAAACCATTTCTCAAGGCCCCAAGGGTATGAAGGCCTCTACAGCTAAGAATCCACTACCTTCCGAAAGAGAGTCAAGATCCTTAGAAAGGTGGGGAAAAAAGGTATATACCTCGGCCCCCCCTAGCCATGAGGGCCTTAAATTGTCAGTTTCATATGCTTAAATATCAGCAGTTGCTGTTATCACAGTTAAGAAATAAAATGTCTCAACCTGAACAACCAGATTTGAAGGAGTTGCAGGATGTGATGCATAGTGCAGAACAAGTGGGTAAACACACCTTACATTGTGGCTATGATGCCCTAGAGGCCTCAAGTAAAGCTGCTGTTACAGGATCAGTCATTCGTAGACATGCATGGCTTAGGGAGCAAATCTTGCCTGATCATGTGAAAGCTAAACTACTAGATGCTCCTTTACAAAAGGATGTGCTATTTTGGTACTTATGCTGAGGAGATACTACGGAAAATGGAAGAAAAAGCCAAATCTATGCAAACTGTCAAAGCTTTTCTACAGGTTCAACCACCACGTTTTAGCAGAAATTGGCCTTCTAAAAACTGGTCCTTTCCAGCCACGGACAAGCCCCAAAAAGGTAGATAACAGGTGCACAAGGGGCAGAGGACAATCACAAGGATCATATAGAGGCAGACAATGGCAAACACCAGCACCAAGAGGTGGCGAAGACAGTGCACAACAATACAGGAAACAAACCCAATGACTTCCTCCTTTCCATGCCAAGCAAGTCTCAGCTGGCAGCACCCTTGGGAGGAAAGCTGGCATTATTTACAAGAAATTGGCATATTGTCACAACAGACAAATGGATCCTGGACGTTATAAACAGAGGCTACAGATTTCATTTTCACACTCTTCCAAAAATGAGAGGTATGCCAAACCTGCCACACAATCAAAGGGCAGAGGCACAACTACAAATTTCAAAGCTCATAGACATGAAAGCTATTCAAGAGGTACCTACTCACGAACAAGGTCAAGGTTTTTATTCCAGGCTATTTCTGGTACCAAGGAAAGGAACCGACTGGAGACCCATTTTGGACTTATCCATCCTAAACACATTCTTACTCGTGCCAAAATTCAAGATGCTCACATTACAGCAGCTTCTTCCCATGCTGGGCAAGGAGTTTTGGCTGGTAACATTGGACCTCAAGGAGGCATACCTGCATGTCCCAATCAGACAAAGCTGCAGAAGATACCTCAGATTTCTTGCAGGTTCAATCCACTATCAATTCTTTGCATTGCCCTTTGGCTTATCTACTGCGCCCAGAGTATTCACGAAATGCCTGGCATCAGTAATTGCCTACTGCAGACTTCAAGGGATACAAATTTACCCTTATTTGGATGACTGCCTGATCCAAGCGGACAGCAAGCACATACTTCTGGAACATCTGGCTTATGCAACACGGTTACTGAAATTTCTGGGATACACAATCAACAAAGAGAAATCCAGTCTAACACCATCTCAGAAAATAACTTTCCTGGGTGCCAACTTGGACACAAACACCCAGATGGCCTATCTTACGCCAGAAAAACAGGGGCAACTAACTCAGTACTTCAAAATACTAGCAAATTGTACCAGGCTTACTGCAAGGAAAATCCTGCAGGCTCTGGGCTTCATGGCATCTTGCATTCTTTTAATCCCATGTGCAAAGTTGCATATGAGGAAACTTCAATGGTACCTAAAAAACCTATGGTCTCAACACAGCCACAGTTTGGAAACAATAATACCAATAATTACATGTTTGCAAAAGGAATTTTTATGGTGGGCCCAAGCATGTCAAACAAACACAGGTCTCCCATTCTGCAAGCCTCAAGCAAATCAAGTCATCACAACAGACGCCTCAGATTACGCCTGGGGGGCGCACATGACAGACAGATGTATTCATGGCAAATGGTCCCAAAAGGAAAAGCACCATCACATCAATCAAAAAGAAATGCTAGCAGTGAAAAGCAATTACAGCTTTCAAGGACCTCCTGCATCCAGGACAATTATTGATAAGAACAGACAACACCACAGTAATGTGGTACATAAACAAACAAGGAGGAACACATTCATACCCCCTGTGCAGACTAGCCATGACACTTTGGAACTTGGCTCTGGAATGGCAAATCGAACTTCAAGCACAGTACTTGCCAGGTTTGGACGCTGGCAGACAATCTAAGCAGAAATATGACAGATCCACACGAATGGAAGTTGCATCCTCAAGTGTTTACAAAGATAATCCAAGCGTGGGGGAGGCCAGACATAGATCTCTTTGCCTCCCACAGGAATCATCAATTGGAAAAGTTTTGTTCAAGGACCTTTCATCCAAAGGCCTGGAGAGTGGACGCCCTTTCATTCAGTTGGACAGCCTGGACAGTTTACGCTTTCCCACCTCTGCCTCTTCTGCCCAAGGTGCTCCTGAAAGCAAGAGCAGACAGACCGAAGATACTGATTGCTCCAGACTGGCCAAGACAACACTGGTACCCACTCCTGAGGAGCCTAACACATACTCCTCCCTGGCCCCTACCTCTAATGCCTCTTCTGCTGACTCAGCACAGCTACAAAACTCTTCAGTCAGCTGAAAACACTCAATCTCGCTGCATGGAAAATTCCTTAACACCATAACAGACCCTACTCCCCAAAGAGGTGCAGGATGCCATTTTGGAGGCCAGAAGGCCATCAACTAGAAAGGTTTACTCCGCAAAGTGGAAACGGTTTTGCTCTTGGAATGAGAAAAAAGGCCAGGTCCCTAGAAAACTGAATTTGCCTCAGGTATTACAGTATCTAGCTGAGCTGCTGAACAGTGGACTTTCATTTCCCTCCATAAAAATCCATGCCTCAGCCATTCCTGCAGAATTCAACACGGATCCACCCTTATTCTCTCACCCACTCTTAAGACAGTTCCTCAGAGGGGCTAAGAATATAAGACCACCAAGGAAACAACCAGTGCCAGCCTGGGATCTTAATTACATTCTAGAAAAATTAACATTGCCTCCCTTTGAACCAGCTGCCTCAACAGATTTGCAATATTTGTCCTGGAAAACAGCTTTCCTTCTGGCCATTACCTCAGCTCGTAGGGTTTCGGAACTACAAGCCCTCATGGCTGTGCAGCCCTTTCTCATCTTCCATCAGGACAGGGTTTCTCTTCGAACCAACCCGTCATTTATGCCTAAAGTGGTATCCAGGGTAGCTTTAAATCAAGCCATACACTTACCTACCTTTTACCTCAATCCTCAAAACAAAGGGGAAAGGCTGCTACACTCCTTAGACATCCTTAGACAGCTACGTTATTATTTGGACAGAACAAAGCCTTTCAGGAAATCAGAACAACTTTTTGTCCTATGCTGTAGGAGCTCAAGGGAAGCCAGTTACCAAACAGACAATTTCAAAATGGATAGGCCACTGCATACGGTTTTGTTACTCCCATCATGGAAAATCTGTCCCTACAGGCATCAGATCCCACTCCACCAGGGCCACAGCTACCTCTACAGCCTTCCTCAGAGGAGTTCCTACCAAAGATATTTTGGAGGCAGCCACTTGGAGTTCTGTGCATACCTTCACAAAACACTACCACCTGCCTTTATATTCCAAAACTAGAGCAGGCTTTGCCACTGCTGTGTTGCAGGGCATTCTGGCTCACCCCAGTTCCACCTAGTGCCTACCACCCTGTGCGTAGCTTTGGGATTCTACCCATCTGTGATTACTGCAGCTGTATGCACGATGAACATAGTACAGTTTTGTACCTACCATAAATGTAGATGTTCGAGTGCTAATACAGCTGCAGTACAGGTTTCCCTCCCTCCTTCCCCTCTTGATAAAGGCCTAGTGGCTAACACATCCTCATACAACCTGATTGGGTTATCCTTCTATGGTGTATTTGCTTGCAACTACTGATTTTTCATTATATTGCATTGCATGATTATATATATAATTTATGTATTGCCTTCCTTCTGGGGGCACCTGACATCTGGGGCAAGAAAGACTGAAGAAAATGGCGTCGGCTGTGTCTTGTATACCCCTGTCGCACTGACGTCAGGAAAGAAAGCGACAACAACCGACGCCGGACCTAGACTTTGGAATTCGGCCGACCGAGGACCCGCCTGACGGCAGAGAACCCATCTGTGATTACTGCAGCTGTATTAGCACTCGAACATCTACATTTATGGTAGGTACAAAACTGTACTTTTAGTGACATAGCTCACCTCTAATTTTTAATATACACTTTGTGACAGACACACACACACACACACACACACACACACACACACACACACACACACACACACACACACACACACACACACACACTATCCATGAACTTGCTCTATATTGCACCTCTAACTGTAAATAAACACTTTCTTCCCTACCTAGTTCCTTCCCTCACCTCCATTTATTTGAATCTCTAAGCACAAAATGCACAGGATCTATAGCTTTATTTTACTGTATTAAACCCCCCCGGTAGTTTTGCGCAAAAGTGGACATGGACTGAGTGATTCACATGACAAACGACCATGATATCATATGCAATTGAGGCATGATTGTCATGCCATGCAGATTTGCTTCACCGTTACTTGAATATTCATCGATGGGGCAGTAAGCATCTTTAATGGTTTCCGTTTACTACTTTCAGCCATACACGTGCAGTGTTTTTTTTTCTTTTGTGGAACTCTCTGGTTTGCTGTATAAAAATGCATATGTGTGTGGTCACAGATTATCTTGATCTCGCCCATTACAAAGAAACTCTTGTCAAAGACAGGACAGAAGTTATGCAGCTAGCAGGAGCTGGTTAAATGTAGGAAAAAAGGGGTAAATAAAAGATTTCCACAGTTGCAACCAGTCAAGCAACAGCATAGAAAAACATACATGCAAAGCAACTCAGGCTCTCAAAAACATGGAAATTTAAAAACTTGAGATTATTGAACAGTTCACAAGTTATTCAACTGTGCTGCCACTGCTGTATAATGAGTTATCCTTTTATTTTAAAGCCAAACGTTTCAGAAGGCACAATTGCAACACAAACCATAAAACTCAACTAAACTTGTAAAATGCAAGTCCTCTGCTGTATAAAGGGAAAATACAAAACTGCTAAAATTTGGAAAGATGACTAGAGAAAGATATCAAGAAAAAAACAGGTTGATACCAACTCAAAACAGCAGGTGAATAAAAAAAATACATTCTGAACTAAAAATTATATTTCTGCACTTTAGGCTGTTCATTGACTTGAAAACAATTATGCATTTAACATTTACACATATATGGAGACGATGTACAAGTGATAAGGAGATGCTACCCTGTAATAAAGGCTGTCCTGTGTAGTGTATCCAGTAAGGGAGCTGTAGTGACACCTATAATTGAATATTGTGTCTCTTACTACATACTTAGCTTACCTGTTAATGCAGTCAGGAGATGGCGTAGTAGTCGCTGTGTAAAAAATGAAAAATCTCTCTCAACTTTTCTTTGGCCCAATTCTCAACTCGTCTTCCTTCAGCTCTTTTTGCTGCAAATGCATTTATCGGTGCAAAAACTAACGGAAGGGTGCTTTTGGCGCATGCGCACACCAGCTAAAGGACGCAAGCATTAAAAAAAACTGGAAAACAGTAAAATTTTAATTTAAGGGTCGCGGGCCGCATGGAAGAGGTCCGAGGACCGCATGCGGGCTGCGGGTTGGACACTACTGTACTAGATAGTAAATATACGTGACAATATTAAATGCACACTTTATTCACCTACTAACATAACAATGTAATTAATGAAAAAACATTTCATCTATCTAGTACCCTGAGCTTTAATTTACTACTAATGGAAATAGTGTCATTCAACCCAGGGAGGACATGGGCATTAAGAAAGACCTGCCACCAAGTTTCCTTGTCTTCCAATCATGACTTCCAAGGCCCTCTTTGCTCCTCCCCTCCTGACCTGCAGCAACACCACAAATTTAAATGCATGGTCAGAGAACATTTTGATAATGTCTAAAGCATTTTTCTCATCATTCCTACGAACACCATAAAGATGCTTGTAAATACGCTGATTTAATTTACGTTGGGTTTTCCCGACATAAAAAACAGGACATTGTGAACACAGGGCAGCATACACCACACCATGCGTGTGACAACTGAACTTACCCTTAATGGAAATAACCCTGTTAACAATCTTAACCTTGGATGTTACCAATATATTCCTACACTGACTACATGCACCACAAGCTACCATTTTACCCTGTACCTTACAGTCCTTAACTTGTTCCAATAATTTTTTAATGTTCTTACTTCGCTTATAACATTATTAATCAAATACTTGGGGTACCCCCTATCCATGAACATCTGACACATGAAATCACATTCATCAATGAAATCCCTGTAATTTGACACCATCCAAGCTGCTTTTACCAATTGCCCCTTAATTATACCACGCTTGACGTGCATGGGATGACTACTATCAAAGTGTAAAATACTGTTCGAATATGTTGGTTTTATATAAATCTTTGATTGCAAACCATCCTTGGTTTTAACCAAATCAACATCCAAGTAAGAAATCCCATCCACCGCAAGATTGCATGTAAATTTCAAAAATGCAGTTCTTCCATTAATATAGTTCATAAATTCTACAATACCTTCCTCAGATCCCTTCCATGCAATAAATAAATCATCCAAATATCTCCGATACAAGATAACATTACTAAACAAAGGAGAAGTGAACAAATAGGTTTTCTCCCACCAGGCCATCACCATGTTGGCAAAAAGTGGGCCACATGGAGAACCCATGGTCACTCCCTCAAGTTGCTTAAAATAGTGTCCCTCAAAAAAGATAGCACCAACTCCATCAGTTGTGTTAACATATTATTAGTAGCCTGAGGTAACCTGAACTCTTCAAACAAGTATTCAGAAAACCATTCAAGGCCTATATCTTGAGGGATACAACTATACAGGTCTTTGACATCAATAGTAAGAAGTGACATTCTGATTAACCACATCAACACCTTTGCACTTATCCAAAAAATGCCACGAATCCTTACACAAATGAGGGATGGCCATAACTCTCTCCTTCAACTTGTAATCCGAGTATTTAGCTATATAGCTAGTTTTAGACCAGGATGAATCTACTATTGGTCTAAGAGGAGGGTTACATAGATCCTTATGGATCTTGGGAATACCAAAGATCCCTGGGACTTTTGGAACATCCATGGACATATAGTTGTACTCGTCCAGGTCAATTTGATCCTGCATTAACATATCCAACGGGTCACTATCAATTCTACTATATGCAATATTAACCTCATTGAAGGAGGCTTTGGTGTACGTATTACCATATAAGATGTCAAACATTTTTTGCACATAGTCGACTTTGGACAAGATAACCACCCCTCCCCCTTATCCGGTTGCATAATCCGTATTGTTTCATTTCTTAACTCATTCAAACAATCCATTTCAACTAATGACATATTAGCCTCAAAAACACTATTACCCAAAAAATGCCGAAATCAGTTTCACACATTTTTTCAAAGGCTTTAATGGCATAATGCAGGTCAGGATTGTAAGTACTAGGCATTCTCAAACAATAATGGTTGACATTAAAAACATCATTGTCATTCCTATACATAAATTTCAGGTTTAATCTACGTGTGTACATTTTAAGATCACAAATAAGCTCACTATAATATCACTTTTACCACTGATTATAAAATTAAAACCTTTACAAACCACATCCGCATGCTGCGTAAAAAAATCATAACCAGTGAAATTAAACACTTTAAAATCTTCCTTGAATTCAAAATGTTAAGTTTACTAAAAATTTCTCTGTTCATCTCCTCGAAGTTCGTGTTTCACTGTTGCAATCATTACTGTTAGGTTATCCTGCTGGCAGGCTACACGTAGTCGGCCCAATTCCAAAGTCTAGGTCCGGCGTCAGTTACTGTCGCCTCTTCCCTGATGTCAGTGCGCCAGGGGAATAAAAGAAGCAGCTGACGCCATTTTCCTCAGTCTTTCTTGCCGCACGGTGCCCGAAGCATAAGCAGTTCGCAAGTGTCGGTCGGCCGACTCCTGAGATCTTCAAATCAGAATTTCAGATCCGAAGTCTTCATTAAAGCTAAGTACCCCATTGAGGAAACTGTTTTTCTTGCTCCAGACCAATGTCAGAAAAAGTTAACAATTGTATTTCTTGTGGAAAGCAAATACCTCATAAGGATTTTCACTCTTACTGTATTCCTTGCCTAGACCCTGATCACAATGTTGCTAGTTGTCGGTTTTGTGCTAGATTTAACCAACACACTATCAAGCGTCCGTTTTGATTTTGCTTTCCATTACTTTGGCTGAAGATTTAACTATATAATGCCGTCGGATCAGCAGACGACTGCAGTTTACAAAAAACACAAGGACAAGGAAAAGGATAGGCATCCAAGGTCCAAAACAGGCGATGAAGCCTCTTCTAGGCCAGTGGCCGGTTTGCCGGTTCTCAGTGAGGCACTTTCGCAGCCCATGGCACCCGCTACCTCAGAGCCACAGGCCGCTTTCGACCCCCACATGGAGCCGACTGGGCCTCTGGATACTCAAGGTATTGGATCCCCGGAAATCAATCCCTCAGATGGGTCCGGAGCCGCTGAGCAGGCATCTGCTTCTGAGGGTGTTTTCAGACCTACACAGCTATACATTAAGCCATCCTCAGCTTCAAAGACAAAGACTAAAGCATCATTAAAGACAAAGAAACAAGTACAGTATTCTCCTACTCAGACCACCATGCCTAAGAAACAAATGCTCAAAATGGCTAAAGACCTAATTACTTTGATCAGGGGTAGCCATCCCCCTCCTGATAAGAGGGCTAGGCAAGAGACAGAGTATGATTCTTCTGATCAGGTTTCCATTTCTTCTGATTCCTCTTCTGAACAAGATTACTCCATGCTCCCCTACGAGGATTCTGATGCTGAAGAATCCATTCCTTCAGCCTCTCCTCCTGAGGATTATTCTTTTGGGGAAACCTTACACACCATGAGAGAACATTTCCACTGGGAGAGCCAAGATTATTCTGAATCTAAGAAAAGGCTCAGAGATTTTCTGCTTCTTCCCCAGCACAGACCCCTAGCTATTCCACCTGTGCTAGACATTGTGGATGATGTATTCAGAGTCCAGCCTGTCCCTTGACTCTCTTCCCCCCTGCACCTGCTAAGCCAGACAGATATTACAGGGTCCTGATTCTCATAAATTCCTGTATAGAAACCCCACTGCTGACCCAGAAACTATATCTCAAGGCCCCAAGGGGGGTTAAAGCTTCCACTGCAAAAAACCCTGTCTCCTCTGATAGGGATTCAAGGGCTCTAGACAGATGGGGGAAGAAAGTCTACACTTCTGTTACCCTGGCTATAAGGGCCTTAAATTGTTAGTTTCATATGCTTAAATGTCAGCAATATTTAATGTCACAGCTTAAACAGAAAAGGCTGACAAATACTGAATGTTCAGAAAACAAAAGAATTACAGGATTTATTGCATGCAGCTGAACAAGTGGGAAAGGACACTTTGCAATGTGGTTATCATTCACTGGAGGCCTCCTGCAGGGCTGCTGTTTCAGGTTCTGTTATTAGAAGGCATGCTTGGTTAAAGGAACAAAATCTGCCTGATCATGTTAAAGCAAAATTATTAGATGCACCATTACAGCATGATACTTTGTTTGGTACTAAAGCAGAAGTATTGAAAAAATGGAGGATAAAGCAAAATCCATGCAGACAGTCAAGGATTTCTTACAGATACAACCACCCATATTTAGCAGAAACTGGCCTTCAAAAAATTGGTCCTTTCCAGTGTCAGACCGCAAAGAGGCAGATACAGGCGTCCCAGAGGCAGAGGTCAGCCCCAAGGTTCATACAGACATAAACAATGGGGTGCTACTACCTCCAAGAGCGGAGAAGACAAATCACAACCTTACAGGAAACAGTCCCAATGACTTTCCTCTACCAAATCCAAGCACTTCTCTATTGTAACCCCCTTAGGGGGAAAACAAGCACTTTTTTCTTCAAATTGGCAAAGGATTACCCAAGACAAATGGGTACTGAACATAGTGCCCCAAGGCTACAGGTTCCATTTCCACACTCTACCAAGGTCAAAAGGTATGCCAGACCTGCCACACAATCAATGGGCAGAGGCACAAAAACAAATTACAGCCCTCATGGACATGAGGGCCATTCAGCAAGTACCGCAACAAGAACAGGGGCAAGGATTTTACTCCAGACTCTTTCTAGTACCCAGAAAGGACAAAACCTGGAGACCAATACTGGACCTGTCTATACTAAACACATTTCTGGAAGTTCCAAAATTCAAGATTTTGACTCTACAGCAGCTACTGCCCATGCTGGGCAACAAGGCTTGGCTCGTAACCTTGGACCTAAAAGAGGCATACCTGCATGTCCCAATCAGACAATCTTGCAGAAGATACCTCAGATTCATAGCTGGCTCAATGCATTACCAATTCTCTGCACTGCCCTTTGGCTTATCTACTGCACCCAGGGTCTTCACAAAATGCCTGGCACTAGTAATTTTGTTTGCAGACAAAGGAATTCAAATATATCCCTACTTGGACAACTGCATAATTCAAGCAGAGAACAAACATTCTTCTAAAGCATCTGGCATTTGTAAAGAGATTACTAATTGGCCTAGGGTACACAGTAAACGAAAAGAAATCAAAACTAGTGCCCTCTCAAGAGATAATATTCCTGAGTGCAAGCTTAAACACAACTACCCAGATGGCTTATCTCACGCCAGACAAACAAAAGCATGTGACTACTTACTTCAAGACATTGGCAACAAAAACCCACTTATCTGCAAGGAAAATCTTGCAGGCCTTGTGTTTCATGGCATCCTGCATCCTACTAATTCCATATGCCAAACTGCATATGTGGAAACTACAATGGTATCTAAAAAGTGTTTGGACTCAACATTTCCACAACCTGGAGACAGTAATTGCACTCATTCCCTGCCTGCAACAAGAGTTTCGATGGTGGGCAAAAGCCTCTCACCACAACAAGGGTCTGCCATTCAGGTTACCCACAGCCAGACAGACACTGACAACGGATGCATCCGACTATGCCTGGGGGGCACATATGGCAGGAAAATGCATTCAGGGCACATGGCCTACAAACCAAATACATCTTCACATCTATCAAAAAGAGATGCTAGCTGTTCAAAATGCCCTGACAGCTTTCAAGGACCTGCTTCATCCAGGACAACTACTGATAAGGACAGACAACACTACGGTCATGTGGTACATAAACAAGCAGGGAGGTACACATTCATATCCCCCTTTGCAGACGAGCAATGATCTTATGGGACACGGCTTTGGCTTTTCAAGTTCACCTGCGGGCACAATTCCTGCCAGGAAAACCAAATACTCTGGCAGACGAACTAAGCAGAAACCTCATGGATCCCCACGAATGGAAGCTGGATCCACAAGTCTTCAACATGATAACAAGGAAATGGGGACGCCCAGACATAGATCTATTTGCCTCCCCTCACAACTGCCAATTGCAAAAATGTTGCACAAGGTATATCACAAACAAGCATGGAAAGTGGACACCCTATCCTTCAGCTGGAAAAATCTAACCGTATATGCTTTCCCCCCTTTTGCCTCTTCTTCCCAGGGTACTCCTAAAAGTCAGACAAGAGAAGCCAGACATGATACTAATTGCACCAGACTGGCCACGCCAGCACTGGTACCCAATTCTGAAGAGCTTGTCTCAAGGTCCAGCATGGATATTGCCTCAAATCTCTCAATTAATTACTGACCCAACAAAACAGTCATATCCTGCACAGCCAACTCAGGACCTTAAATCTGGCAGCATGGCCGATAAAGTAACCATTCAGAACACTCCACTTACAAAAGCTGTTATGGACATTATCTTGGAGGCCAGAAGGCCCAGTACCAGAAAATCTTATGCAGAAAAATAGAAGAGATTCTCTGCTTGGAACCAGGAACAAGGCATAGACACTAGTGTGCCAAATATCCCTCAGATTTTACAATACCCAACTGAGATGCTAAACAAAGGCCTTTCCTTCTAATCTATTAAGATTCATGCCTCTGCCATTTCAGCCCATTACAATACAGAACCACATATCTTTTCTCATCCTTTACTAAAGCAGTACCTCAGAGGAGCCAAAAACATTAGGCCTCCTAGGAGAGCACCAATTCCGGCCTGGGACCTCAGTTAAGTTTTGGAAAAACTCACACTGCCTCCCATCGAGCCAGCATCAACAGCAAATATAAAATTCTTATCCTGGAAAACAGCTCTGCTTCTGGCAATAACCTCTGCAAGACGAGTCTCAGAGCTACAAGCACTCATGGCTGTGGAACCTTTCATCATTTCCCATCCAGACAGGGTTTCCCTGAGGACAAACCCTACGTTTATGCCTAAGGTGGTGTCCAGTGTGGCCCTTAACCAAACCATTCACTTGCCAACTTTTTATCCTAATCCACAGAACAAGGGTGAGAAAATTCTGCATTCTTTGGACATACACAGGTAGCTGAGATTCTACTTGGACAGAACTAAAGTTTCAGAAAAACTGAGCAACCTTTGGTGTCCTATGCTGCAAGTTCACAGGGAAAGGTTATTTCAAAATGGACCATTTCTAAATGGATAGGCCATTGCATCCGTTTCTGCTATTCACAACATGGCAAATCAGTGCCTAAGGACATTAGCCCTCATTCCACCAGAGCAGCAGCCACTTCAGCAGCATTCCTCAGAGGAGTACCAACCAAAGATATCTTAGAGGCTGCAACTTGGAATTCAGTGCACACTTTCACAAAGCACTACCATTTACCTCTCTATTCTAAGTCCAGGGCAGGCTTTGCCACTGCTGTTCTGCAGGGCCTCATAGCCTCTCCAAATCCTATTTAGACCAGCCACCCTACCTCAGCTTTGGGATTCAACCCAACAGTAATGACTGCAACAGTGAAACACGATGAACATAGTACAGTTGTGTACCTACCATAAATGTAGATGTTTGAGTGTATTCACTGTTGCAGTCCAGGTTACCCACCCACCATCCTCCTTTCCTTTGTGGAACTTAGCTACACTTCTCTATCCTATACTACCTTTTTGGTGTATTTGCTTGTAGATGAAGGACATGTTATTTTTGTGCGTGTATATTTATTGGCATATTCTTTCAGCCTTCCAATTTAGGGGCAACTGACATCTGGTGCAAAAAAAACTGAGGAAAATGGCCTCGGCTGCTTCTTTTATACCTCTGGTGCACTGACATCAGGGAAGAGGCGACAGCAACCGATGCCGGACCTAGACTTTGGAATCGGGCTGACTACGGGTAGCCTGCCAGCAGGATAACCCAACAGTAATGACTGCAGCAGTGAATACACTCGAACATCTACATTTATGCTAGGTACACAACTGTAGTTTCTCATGAACTGGCCATACGTCTGCCCATACTGTTTCCAATTCCCACCTTGGGGATATGGACTCCACTGCTGCCGTGCTGGATTCTTTATCCTCTCGGAACGCCTCGGCCCAAGCTGGTCCAAAGGGGCCTCCTCCCCGTGACTGGTAGCTACATTGGCCTCAACATTGGATTGCTGTAACAAACCCTGCTGTCGTTTTCCCTGTACAGGTGGTGGAGGTGGGTAAGCACGTCTGTCCCTCTCCAACTTCTTGTTTTCCTGACTAGTTATCATTGAAACAATCCCTTCCACCTGTTGAAAAACATGATCATAAGCTAGCTTACATTGTTCCCACATATCCCCATGATGGATCCGCTCATCCTGCAGCTTCCCCAATGCCATGTTGTTATATTTGCACATCAGTTCCAGCAACTCACAACAGTGCCGGTAGAACAGGGCCAAAAGATCCCAATGGTAAGGTGAATGTGGAATAATCCCATTCGGGAACTTCCACATGCGTAAACCCTTCGGTATATGCTGTAGTTTGAGACACTCCCGAAAATAAAAATTCTCTTCCTGAATTTTTTTGTATTCCAACAACTTGTTTTTATAATCTAAAAGAAGTCCGCCCAGGTTAGAAACTCTGTAGGTACATCACCATGAAGCTAGCGGACTAATGATTCTGTAGATGAAACCATTGGAATGTTAGCACACACTGTTATCGGCATGCAAACTACCAGGTCTGGAAGCATAAACATCCTCAACCAAAGGTGCAGTGTCCCTTAAAACTCGAGGAGTGTTGACAAAATCATGTTCCGTTGCAAGCACTCTGATGTTGCCGCTGCCATGCAAACTACCAGCTACCGACCTGGAAGCAGAACTGTCCTCTACTGGAGGCACACTGTCCAGGGCACACAGGGAGAATTAGCAAACTCACGTTCCGTAATAACATCACATTGACGGCCGTTGTTACTCACTGGAATCCTCTGCAATAACTGCTGAACTAAAATCGTTAAATTAGTAACTGAATCCTAGAGTTTCTGAAATTCATCCATAGAAACAGAATTGTTCCCCTCAGCCATAGTAGTTCTGATAACTCAGAAAAAACACACCAACCAGTAAAAAATAAATAACCACTCACTGGAGTAAAAAAAGAACAAGAGTTTTACTGAATAAAAACACTCGGTAATAAATACAAACGTTAGCACTTTTGTAAGGCACATAGACCACACTTCATCAGACAATTCAATGATATAGCAGTTCAGCTTTTATAATACACCCCCCTTCAATTAATTAATCAAATACAATCAGTCTAATTGATAATGACCCTATATACTTAATCAAAAAAAATATATAACATATATAAATTACATAAATATACTAGATATTAAATATACATGACAATATTAAATGCATACTTTATTTGAGGCATTCCTAGAGGATAAAGAATCGAGCACGGCAGCAGTGGAGTCCATATCCCCAAGGTGGGAATTGGAAACAGTATGGGCAGAAGTATGGCCATTCACGAGAACGAGGAGATGAACAGAGACATTTTTAGTAAACTTAATATTGTTTTGAATTCTAAGGAAGATTTAAAGTGTTTAATTTCACTGATTATGATTTTTCTATGCAGCATGCTGATGTGGTTTGTTAATGTTTTAATTTTGTAATCAGTGGTAAAAGTGATATTAGTGAGCTTATTTGTGATCTTAAAATGTACACACGTAGATTAAACCTGAAATTTATGCATAGGAACGACAATGATGTTTTAATGTCAACAATTGTTTGAGAATGCCTACTACTTACAATCCTGACCTGCATTATGCCATTAAAGCCTTTGAAAAAATGTGTGACACTGATTTTTGGCATTTTTTGGGTAATAGTGTTTTTGAGGCTAATATGTCATTAGTTGAAATGGATTGTTTGAATGAGTTAAGAAATGAAAAAAATATGGATTATGCAGCCAGATAAGGGGGGAGGGGTGATTATCTTGTCCAAAGTCGACTATGTGCAAAAAGTGTTTGACATCTTATATGGTGATGCGTACACTGAAGCCTCCTTAAATGAGGTTAATATTGCATATAGTAGAATTGATAGTGACCTGTTGGATATGTTAACGCAGGATCAAATTGACCTGGATGACTACAACTATATGTCCACGGATGTTCCAAAAGTCCCAGGGATCTTTGGTATTCTCAAGATCCATAAGGACTTGTGTAACCCTCCTCTTAGGCCAATAGTAGATTCATCCTGGTCTAAAACTAGCTATATAGCTAAATACTTGGATTATAAGTTGAAGGAGAGAGTTATGGCCATCCCTCATTTGTGTAAGGATTTGTGGCATTTTTTGGATAAATACAAAGGTGTTGATGTGGTTAATCAGAATGTCACTTTTCTTACTATTGATGTCAAAGACCTGTATACTTGTATCCCTCAAGATATAGGCCTTGAATGGTTTTCTGAATACTTGTTTGAAGAGTTTGGGTTACCTCAGGCTACTAATAATATGTTAACACAACTGATGGAGTTAGTGCTCAGGAACAATTATATCTTTTTTGAGGGACACTATTTTAAGCAACTTGAGGGAGTGGCCATGGATTCTCCATGTGGCCCACTTTTTGCCAACGTGGTGATGGCCTGGTGGGAGAAAACCTATTTTTTCACTTGTCCTTTGTTTAGTAATGTTATCTTGTATCGGAGATATTTGGATGATTTATTTATTGCATGGAAGGGATCTGAGGAAGGTATTGTAGAATTTATGAACTATATTAATGGAAGTACTGCATTTTTGAAATTTACATACAATCTTGGGGTGGATGGGATTTCTTACTTGGATGTTGATTTGGTTAAAACCAAGGATGGTTTGCAATCAAAGATTATTAGAAAGCCAGCATATTCGAGCAGTATTTTACACTTTGATGGTAGTCATCCCATGCACGTGAAGCGAGGTATAATTAAGGGGCAATTGGTAAGAGCAGCCCGGATGGTGTCAAATTACAGGGATTTCATTGAGTGTGATTCATGTATCAGATGTTCATGGATAAGGGGGTACCCCAAGTATTTGATTAGTAATGTTAGAAGGAGGTGATAGATAAACGTGTAGTTAGCCATTTTAAGCCCATTTTGAACAATTTGAGTGAAAATGTTTTGAGCATGGTGGACCCACCTACCGATGTGGACATAACCAATCTGGGAGGCCGTGAAGTTAATTTGAGCATGTCTAGGAAAACGGGAAGGAGGAATGATGTATCTTGTCCGTTGGTGACTACTTTTTCCAATGACAGCGAATACTATACAAGCAATAGTTACTAAGAATTGGACTATTTTAAATGGTGATTCGGGTTGGGATCTTTTTTTGGGGCACACCCTGAATTAGTATTTAGACGAGGTAAGAACATTAAAATTTTATTGGAACAAGTTAAGGACTGTAAGGTACAGGGTAAAATGGTAGCTTGTGGTGCATGTAGTCATTGTAGGAATATATTGGTAACATCCAAGGTTAAGATTAACAGGGTTATTTCCATTAAGGGTAAGTTCATTTGTCACACACAAGGTGTGGTGTATGCTGCCCTGTGTTCACAATGTCCCGGTTTTTATGTTGGGAAAACCCAACGTAAATTAAATCAGCACATTTACGAGCATCTTTATGATGTTCTTAGGAGTGATGAGAAAAACGCTTTAGTTAGACATATCAAAATGTTCCCTGACCATGCATTTAAATTTGTGGTGTTGCAACAGGTCAGGAGGGAGGAGAGTGGAGGGTGGAGGGCCTTGGAAGTTATGGTTGGAAAACAAGGAAACTTGGTGGCAGGTCTTTATTAATGCACATGCCCCCCTGGGCTTAATGACACTATTTCCATTAGTAGTAAATTAAAGCTCAGGGTACTAGATAAATGAAATGTTTTTTCATTAATTACATTATTATGTTAGTAGGTGAATAAAGTGTGCATTTAATATTGTCATGTATATTTACTATCTAGTATATTTATGTTATTTATATATGTTTATATATTTTTTGATTAAGTATATAGGGTCATTATCACTGCGGTGGTGGTGCTGCGGTAGCGTTGTCGCCTCACAGTTGGACGTTGCCCGTTCGATTCTCAGAGCGTCTTCTGTGTAACGACATACGTGAATGGGCGTTCCTTCGTTGAAGGTTGTGCGTTAGGCCCGGCAACCAGTATGTAAAAATCTACTGCCAATCATTAGCAGACCGGAGTTCTGCTGTGGCAACCCCTAACTGGGAAAAGCCGAAAGACACAACAACATATAGGGTCATTATCAATTAGATTGATTGTATTTGACTAATTTATTGAGGGGGGTGTATTATAAAAGCTGAACTGTTATATCATTGAATTGTCTGAAGTTTGGTCTATGTGCCTTACGAAAGCGCTAAAGTTTGTATTTGTTACGGAGTGTTTTTATTCAATAAAACTCTTGTTCTTTTTACTTCAGCAAGTGGTTTTCTTTATTTTTTAATGGCAGTATACATTCCTCCTTAAATGGGGTTGAGACCACAAGTAGGCATTTGTCTGTAGTACATGAAGAAACGAGATGATGCTCCTTTCTACCCTCGATGCAGGTAGCCTATACATTCCTGACTGTGAGCCATAGATGGTGGCATCACTCTGACAATCACTCATGGCTCAGGGCAACTCCCATCTCTGACTTTCACTTGAAACTGAACATTGGGAAATGTTATTTGGTAAAGGTTTTCTGTGATTTTCTGTGAGTTAAGCTTTTCTCTGCATGGGAAACTGTTTCATTCCACTGTTCTGCGTCATTATAACCAGGGTAGATTATAATGTATTTTCTCCCACTCTCATTGCCAATTGATGGGAATTGAAAGAGTGGTTGATCAAGGTTTTCTCTGCATGGGAAACTTTTTCATTCCAGTGTTCTGCATCATTCAGCATAACTGGGGTAGATTACGTATGGCACCCCCTACCGCCAATTGATTGGAGTTGAGGGAGTGGTTCAAGGTTCATAGGTTACATGGCAGTACATGAAACGATCATAGTACAAGCTAAAGAAGCCCCCTCCCCCCAGTTGGATGTATTTGTACCTCAAGATCTAGCTTCTCATGCAGATTCTCTTCTTTTGGACTTGTTTCTGAGTTTGGAAGTGACCAAAATTGTTGCAAAGTTTTTTGCTCTGTAGGCGTATTCTGCTAAATAAATGGAGGATGATAGCAGTCTACCTTGAGTGGTTCTTACTCTTCTTTAGTTTTAGGTTGCAGGTGATCTTATCCTACATCAGATGCCTGCATGACTTGGGCCTCATTTCATGGTTAAGGTATGTTTTTTTTTGCATTCTGCCCACTTCATAACCTTGTGGATGTCAAAAATATGGTTCAGCACTGGCACAGCACATCCCCAGTCATCAGTTATGTATTTATTTCAATATGGTAACAGCAGGCTATGTAAACAAGCGCCAGTTGAGCTTTACTACAGATTAAGTTGTGCAACTTAGATATGTTATATTGCTTCTGTCAGATAGGTTTAATACAGAGATTTACATAGATTTACATGACTGTTACGCACTGCTGAGTACCTCCAAACTCTGATGTAGCAGATACTTCCTTGCACAGCTACTAATACGGTAAGCAAGTCTCATGCTGTTGGTACTTATTACCTTTTTGCTGTCCCCACTTCTATCTTTGAAGCATTGCCTTCCATTATATGTTGAAGGATTTCTTGTGAGTTGGGTAGTCTTGTATTAGCATTTATCTCTTTTTCAGGTTGTGTTTTCTGTTTACTTTTTTTGGGTACGAGGTCAGATTTTTAGTGCAGGAGTTGGATTTTGCCTCTCAGTCCATGTCCGAAATGACAGTAAAAAAATTACTGACCAGTGGTGTATGTGCCTCTGGTTGTGAATGTTAGAGAAAGTTCTGACCTGGCACAAGAAGAAGAAATCCAGAAAGCCTGCTCATAGAGCAAAATATGTAATGAATACTCTTCTGTTATTTACCTGTCAGTTTCTTGGGAATGTTGTCCTAGACCTTGCTGATGTCCAGGCACACTATATTGAATAAGGTTCTGGATTATAGTTATGTGGCCATTCCTGGAAAAGAACATTTTTGACATCCATTTGTTGTGCAGATTCAACACCCAGTGAGAAAACTGTACATCTTTTTCCATTGGCACATACAGTCTCTGTGTTATGTCTTCAGCTGATGGGTAGCTTGTTAGACTCCAGATTTGTATCCAGTTTTAAATCCTACAAGATTGTTGTTTAACTCATGCCTAGTTGCCTTTCTATATTTACCTATTTGTTTCTATATTGGTAGCATACTTTACTAAATTTGTTCCATCTGGGGTGGTTCTTGTAGCAGTACTAATCGGGCTTCAAACGGACAGCCTTCCTGTGATGGGATTTTCTTATAGTTGAATGTCCTTTGCTTGTCCGCTTCAGTTGATGCATGCTACACACAAAAATTAAAAGTAATCCTTGCCATCTTTTGTTTTAATGCTGCTTTGAAATAGTTGCCTTATTTAGTACATTCAAAATTTGCTGATCTTGTCTAATTTCCCATTGGGAAGT
Source organism: Protopterus annectens (assembly GCF_019279795.1). Taxonomy (NCBI): domain Eukaryota; kingdom Metazoa; phylum Chordata; order Ceratodontiformes; family Protopteridae; genus Protopterus; species Protopterus annectens. The sequence continues at coordinate 1,266,536,246 of NC_056732.1, read as the reverse complement.
TTTAAGAAAACAGTGTTTTTATGAGAATACAATTGTTAAAAGTCCTTTTTTGTTTGTGTTTATGCATTTGTTGCCACCTGTCCCTCTTTATGTTGGACTGTATTTTGGCTGTCTTGTCCTGCAAATAAAACTTAAAAACTGACAAATATCCTGAGATTTTAAGAGCAAAATATCTTGAACATTTCTACTTCTAGATGAAACAACTTATTGTATCTGAATCACTTTGGTATTATACAAAATAACAAAAAGAAATCCAAACTCTGCAAGAGTGAGCTTTTATTTTGACAAAAAAGTGGCTTGTATTCCAGTCCTTTGCACTAGTTGTGAGTATGGCTTGTCCTGTAAAGTCTTGTGATTCTATGAGAAATGTCCCCCTTTGGAAATTTCAGAAGGTGGCAACCCTCTAATAGACTTTCA
>NC_056732.1:1266093329-1266230829 GCF_019279795.1 Protopterus annectens | reverse complement strand
CACATTAATTTTTCTTTTGTCATGTTCTTTTAACCAGATTTTTTTTTCATTTCATTGCCCACACTTAAAACTGAACAAGAACAGAGAGAGAGGGGAGAAAGAAAATAAACAAAAACAGCACCTGTTTATAATCCCCATTACACTTAGAAAATAACCGAAAAAAATGTACTTTATAGCATGTAAAGAAAACCATATACCACAAAATTAGTGCTAGTAAGAAAACAAATATTTACTTAGTTAACTTTCTCCCTCCTCTTCCCTCCCCAAAGCAATTTTTTAACATTAAGGATATCTTACAAAACAGGCTGCATCATGCTCTCCAGAGAGCACCCCTGCATTACCAGGCTATAACTCATACCACATTTTTCGGCCACCTAACCTGAACCGGAACACCAAAGGTGAAGGTGTGTCCATGTTCATTAAGGATATCCACACCTCCAGGCTAGTTGCTCAGCATAGTGCATCCGAGGTTATCCAAGTGCAACTAACTCTGGGCAAAACTGCAATCCAAATTGTAGCTTGCTACAGATCCCACACCATGCCCCAGGATTCCCACTCCTCTTTTCTTGATATACTGGAAAATATTAGGGTTCAACCAAACACTCTACTAATGGGCGATTTCAACTACCCGACCATTAACTGGGAAAACTACTCGTGTACCAACTCCTTTGCTCAATGCTTTCTGGAATTCATAAATTCCAGTGCCCTGGATCAACTTATCCACACCCCCACCAGGGGCAGCAATATCCTATACCTAGTCATTACCAAGTTGAGTGACTGGTGTTCCACATCTGAAGTCAACTCCTCGTTGGTCAGATCCGACCATAAGCTAATCACTGTAGATATCCACATCCTGCCCCCATTAAGGAAATCACGGTAAAAATTTTCCCCAAAGTCAACTTCATGCTTTTAAAGACAGGAGTGGTGAGCTTCATGACACCCATGCAGGTGGACATTACAGTTACGACTGCTGAATCCCACACAAATGCACTCTATAAGTACTTACATGAGCGCATGGATCATGCTATCCCAAACAGAACTAAGATGCTATCCTCCAAAAAAAGGAAGCCAATCTGGTGGTCCCCTGCCATAAACAAACTGTTCAACAGAAGGAAGAAACTGTTGCAAAACAAAGTAAAATCCCGTGAGTGGAGGTGCTCCCTGGTCAGCCTTAGTAAGAAGCTTAGATCCCATATAAGATCCTCCAAAGCTAGCTACGAAAACAAAATCGCCACTGATTCTAGGGACAGCCACAAAGCATTCTATAGTTGTCAACAATCTCAATTGCAATGGCAACACCCAGATCTGCTCTGAGTTACCAGCACAACGGCACGAAAATTGCAGAACCAACTGATATTGCAAACATCCTGGCAGATAGGTTCAGTTCTAACTTTACCCTCCTCTCACCCCCTAAAGGGCCCATATCTGTACAGGAAGAATGCAGAGTCCTTGTAATCACAACTACGCAGGTAAAAGCTGCACACTCTAAAGCCAAAAATACAGCATCCATGGGACTGGATAATATCTCAGGCTGCATTTTACACGAACTGGCTCCCCACCTAAGCACCAAATTCAATCATAGCCTCGCATCAGGCTTTGTGCCCACTGAATGGCGCATAGCAACAGTTATCCCACTCCACAAAGGGGAAGCCACCACTGATCCCAGGAACTATCTCCCTATTAGCCTGACGAGCCTGGTCTGTAAGGCCATGGGACATATCATCATGGAACTCATAAACAAAGACATTGGTAACCTCCAAACTCTGGACCCCACCCATTTCAGGTTTGTTAAAGGCAGATCATGCCTCTTGAACCTGATCGACTTCTTTGAGGCAGTCACCAAAGCCGTAGATGAGGGTAAGGTGGTTCACACAGCCTATTTTGACCTTGCCAAGCCTTTCAACATAATCCCCCATTCTGGAATTATAGCTAAACTCACTAAATTAGGTATAAATCCCTACGTCACAAGATGGGTTGCCAACTGGCTCACTGACCGAACCCACATTATAAAAGTTGCAGACTCCAAATGTGACTTCAAACTAGTGACAAGTGGAGTACCACAGGGTTCAGTCTCGAGACCTCTCCTGTTTGGTGTCTACTTCTCTGAAGTACAGGCTAACACAGAAGGTCTTTGGCTAACCAAGTTCGCAGATGACTGCAAACTAGGAGCCATAGAGTCCCCAAATGATGTGGATGTCCTACAGAAGAAGGGCCTCACTGAAACAGATGCCTGGTGTCAGAACCATGGCCTCAAGCTCAGTGCCAAAAAGTGCATTGTCATCCCCTTTGGTAAAAACTCTGTACCCATGAACTACCACATAGGCGGCAGTCTACTTCACGCCTAATGTGTGATGAAACCTTGGGACCCAGGTAGACAGTAATCTCTCCTTTGATAATCACATTGTCACAGTAGTCAGGAAATCCTTCTACGTGGCACACCTCATCACAAAAGAGTTCTCATCCAGGAAAAAAGAGGTCATTGTTCCCCTCTACTCGACACTCATTAGACCAATTATAGAGTACAACGCCCCTTTTGGAATGTACCTCACAAGACATCTGCAGCAGCTGGAAAGGCCACAGAAGTACCTCACAATGAGGATTACTGGCCTCAAACAGATGCCCTACACTGACCATCTCAAAAAAACTCCAGCTTTACTCAGTAGCATACCGCCTGCTCCGAGGTGATGTCTGCCTAACATATAAAGCTATGTCAAACTCAGAGCTGTTGGACATGGTACACCTAATGAAATCCCAATCCCTCCGAGCTACACACTCTAGGGACCTAATCCTGGTCACCACAATAAACAGGGCATGCTGGAGGTATAGATTCCTGTCCCAGAGATGTTCCATACTCTGGAACAAGCTACCCATCTGTGTCAAGCAAAGTTCCTCATTAGCACTCTTCAAGAAAAATCTTGATGAGTGGATGGGAAATGGGAAATACACCCAGGGGATCACTTCTTTGGCTCTGCTCAATAGGGGCACAGGAAAATAACTTTCTTGGGTGGTGTAAGCCAGGGAACCTTGTTAGCTAGGCTTACTTAGGCCCTTCGGCTGGTAGCCTAGTACCTATCTATGAACCTATATGTGTTAGAGTCCTCCACAAGTCCAATATTTTCAGATTTTCCTGTTCTGTCATATTTCACACATATTATTGCATTGTAATCCCACTTGTTACTGGTTTTATTACTGTTCATCTCCATCTCCTGTCACTGCTTCATTTTCAGTGTACTCTCAGTTCTTTAAGTCAGCTGTCATGTTCCCTTTCTTCTCTCCAACATTTTCCATTGAAACACTTTAAAATATTTCACAGTTAGTCTCTCTGTGTTTTTTATTACCAGAACAACAAGAAGCAGAGTCTCTTTCTGTTTCACAGCTCACTTTTTTTAGGACAAACTTGTATTTCCTCCTTAGCATGTGCTTCATCAAAAAATGATTTTGTCCCTCCAGGGAAGAATACTTTGAAGACAGCTGGGTACAGCAGTTTAAATCTCACTGCTGCATCTTGACATTCCCTGAAAAGTGGAATACATTTGCTTCTCTACTGCCTTCTCTAGAATTAGTAATCATTCTCCACAAACACTCTGCTGTTTCCCACTGTGTGTTTTGTCTTTCTGCCACAGTTTTGTCAAAATCCACTCCTCCTGCTGGTAGGATTACATCTTTACTATTAAAAGTCTAGGTTGCTTTCTCATAGCCAGATTTGGAGTATACACATGATGTGCCCTTTCAACTAACAACTCCTGCTGTGGAATACCAGTCCAGCTGCTTATTTGTGCTTTCATAAAACTAATGCAGTCTGTTCCTTCTAGCTTCTCTGGTATAGCTGAAAATCTCATCTATTCCTATGTGATCTGTCCTCTAACTCTTATTATTTTTGAAACCTCTCTCGTGAACAGTCTCATGTTCAACCAGCCTTTTCTTCATTTTGACCTCTGATCTTTGCAGCTTTATCATCTCATCTTAATATTTGTTTAAAGCTTTTTCCATTTTTTCTAGACTTTTTTGTTTTTTGTGTTGATGTACTCCATCAGTGTTTCTTTTATTTTAACCAGATCTGTGTGCAGTTGTCTTGTATCGTCCTGTAGGTTGCTGGAATTCTTGTCTGGAGATTGCATTGCTTTTTGTTGAACAGCTGCATAACTTTCCCCAGTCAGTGCTTCTTCCTCCCTCTTTGTAGCTGATTTTTCCAGGGCCTCTGTATTTCTTTTTTCTTGGCATGCAGGCAGTACACTTACTAGCCAGTTACTGTAATTTACCCATAAACACAAGTCTGCTGGGTTTCTGTGATCACACTGGGAGAGAGGAATTAATCTGTTACTCATTGTGCAGCCATCTTGGAAGTCCATTGCTGTTCCATTATTGTTGCTTATTTGGTCAGGTAATTCAGTGGAGAAAGTTTTCAAGAAGTATGGCCACAAAATTTTGACTCCTGGCACTCACAATCTTTTTGTGCTCTGCCTGGACCCAGATCTTTGTATGGTGGACTGCTCTGTCTCGAAAGCCTTTGGGCCTCATTCTTTAGCTGAGAGAAAGAGCAGGCTGATATACTTCCACATAATAGCTCTAAGGATAAAGACAGAGAGAGAGAGAGTGATAAAGAAAGAGCAGACAAATACAGGAAGGATGAGGAGAAAGAAATAAGAGAAAATCTGAATAATCAGATAACCTGTTGACACTGAAGATCTCTAGGCCATATTCTCAGCAACCACCATTTGCACAGGTCTGATTGCATTCTGCATCTTCTTTGCTGGGCCTGTTCCTCATGGAGTCTGTCTTCTGATCAGTCTGTAAAAAAGACATTCAGTGGGGACCTTTCTGAAAAAGAGTCGTGTAAATTTCTGTCTTCCCTTCCTGCACCCACATCCTCCCTCAGATTGACCAGGTCTTTCAGGAGTAAACCTGGATGGGGATCAAATGATAAGAGCATTTTTGAAGGCTCAGATTTAAATAGGTGTCATCCCAGCCAAGCTGTATCCAGGTTGAGTCAGGGTGGGCCACATTCTTCTATACTAGCTCCTTTCATGGTCCCAGTCTTGGCACCAGTAGTTTTGAAGCTGTTATCTTGCCTGGAGCTTATTCAGCTTAGTCCCTGTATGTGTGGAGATCTCAGTATTGATCATTTTGCATCTGACTTTGTCAATGCTGAGACCCTCTGCATCAATGAAGTCTCAAAACCCATCCACATGATGCTGGACGTTTGGCATCATGCTTGACTCCAACGGGCTTGACAATGTTTTCAGTGTTGGAGTCTTCTGCATTTAATCAGTTGTAGAGTCATCTGGATTTTTGGAGTCTGAGTTTCCATAATCAGTGCTGTTCTCATCCACTTTAGTGGGAATTGACACTGCATTGATCCAGGGATCCCTGATGATGACAGACTGTAGACAGGTATTCGAGGTTTACGAGAACGAAAGCCTCCTCTTCAAGGAAAACTACAGAAGCCCCATTAACATCATCTCTGGTTATAGCACCTTTCAGTTAGAACGTCAGCCTTCTTTTCATTCTTCCTATGGGCAAAGCAGACTGGAACACCTCAAATAGCCTTCTCCTCAGGCTTGAGCTGAGTTCTCTGGAGATTTGAATGAGTCCCCACCAGATCTTTCCAGGAAACAGGCATGCAAAAGGAGCCATATTGACTCCCCCATGGAGCTTTTTACCTCAAACTCTAGTTTGGATGATAGAGAGGGGTTTCCCACAATTCCCTTCAGCAAGACTCCAGTTTTGGGAGATTCTTGAATTGATGCACCAGAAGGGATCCTGGCCCGTTGACCTGCTCTCTTAGGATGCTTCAGAAGGGAACATGGCCCACTGAACCCACTCTGAGGATGAAGAAGTGTTATTTGAGACCTTCTGGACTGTATACCCTCTACCTCCGTGGTGTTGCCCCTGCTGACCATCTGTCTGATTGACTTGGTCAACAGGTGAGCATGGCAGGAACCCAACTCCACAAAGGCAATTCCCAGGAAGCTCAACAAGGTCCTTCAATATCTTAAAGATGGGCAGCATTGAGGCAAGGGCCCCTCTTATAGACTCCATCACTGCAATGATGGCCACCAAGAGAGCTCTTTGATGATTCAGTTGCTGTCCATCTACCAAATAAGGAATCTCATACAATGGGCAAGATGGGGAAAAGCACCTATGCTGTGGTATGTTTGCCTTGCGGGAGTATGGCCTACATGAACTGATTACAAAGAGACTTAACAGAACAATTTATTGATTTATTTATTTATTTTACATTTGTTTACCGGGAAAGTCTGACTGGAATGAGGTCCATTCACAGCGGAGGCCCAGGGAGAAAAGCTCCACACCAAAATAATTCTGTACTGTAGTATATGTACAATCAAAGAGGTACATCATACAATAGTTAGTTCAAATCAAACTTAATTTACACATAGTAAACCCTGGATGTCCGTACTGGGAGAAAACCTGATGCAGTCAACAGCTGATGCCATCAAGAGACATCTCACAAGATGTAATAATTAGGAAATAGTAGGCCCTGTATGGGAATATTTGAGTACTGTATATTAGAGATAGTAAGCAGTGAAAAGAGGAGGGTAGCAAGAATTGGAAGAGAGCAGGAAAGCATTTGTGATGCAAGGGCAGCGCCAGGACTGCAAGATGTGTGACTTAATTGACTTTTTGAACAGTGAGATAGATAGTGCTGAAGAGATATTTTGGGGGAGGTTATTCCATTCCCTAGCAATGGTATGACAGAAAAGAGCTTTTCCTGCAGTGTTGACTTTTGATATACAGAGCAGGGTTTTGTTGGATGAGCGTAGAGGACGATTTGCTGAATATTGGTTTAGGGCTGGAGTTTTGTGGGGATTCTTTATTATGTTGAAGGTGAGCACTAGTTAGTGGTAACTAATTAGCTGAGGGACTTCTAACCACTGTAGTTCCTTTAGGGCAAGACAGTGATGACTTCTAAAAGTGGAGTTACTGGTGAATTTTGCAATTTTATTGTAACAAGGTTCTAGTTTGTCTAGGTCTGTTTTCTTGATTTGTCTTAGGATTGGTGATGCATACATTAGGGTAGACAAGAGGTGGGTTTGGGCTAGGGTGATTTGTGCTTGGTCTGATAAGAACAGTTTGTGTTTGTATAAAGTACCTAGTTTTTTATGTAACTTTTTAATGGTTTGAGAGATTTGGACTCTGAGAAAGCTGGCCACTCCCAAGTCCAGGAAACAAGTTGAAACTCATGTGACTATGATGAATATTTCTACAGTTTCCATGAGGTTCCTACACAATGCAGTAGATGTGCAAGTGAGAAGAGCAGCTGCTAGCATAATTGGTGAGACGTCCTTCTATTCTCATGTTGCAGTATTTAGAATCCTTGGGTTTATCCTCTGCTTAGCTACCCAAACATCCGGCCAGTATACAAAAGCTTCTTGTCACTGCTAGGTATGTGGGACATCTGATGTTGGCCATACGGAGCATGGGCCATAAAAGTGATGTCTGCATGTACCTTTCCTCAGAACTTCTCTGCCGCCAGTCGAATGTTAGCTCTTCCCTGCTGTCGCATTTTCGAATTTGAGAAGTACTCCCATTGGGGCCATTTTTTGTATTCTCCTTTTGGTCACTGCATGCCTGTTTAGGTTCATCTCGTCCAGGAAAGGGCAGGTGCAGACATCAGATCCCCCATAAGGACGCCCACACTGTATGCCTTTTCTGCCTAGGGCATAACCATGACCACAAAACCTGCGCGACTTGTCAGGCCTTTGTTCAGAAGACACTCTGCAGCCTTCTACATGCCCTAAACATGTGTTTAGAAAACCAGCGTTTTAAATGTCTGGTGATGGAAGGGCCATCCTGTCAGACCGTAGAGCCACCAAAAAAGAAAGCCAAAGTCTCCAGGCCTGAACCTATTGCTGCACCTCCTCCATCTGATGTTCCTCCTGTGGCTGGCGTTTCCTGGAGGACTGTATGGAAACTGACAAGTTAGATATAACGGATATCATTCTGGAAGCCCCCAGAACCTAGGGTTTAAAGCACATCCATGGTGGTTTCGCAGATGACGGGCACCGACGACAAGGGGGACCCCCAGCTCACAACGGGCATCCAAACATGTCCTTCCACTGCTTTAGAACAGTCAGAACATAGGCCCTATGCCCTGCAGGCCTACCCTTTCTCTAAAAAGAAAACAAAAGACAAAAACGCATCACTTCTTCTTCAGAAAGCCTAGCTGATTGACAAGCTTTCTCTGAGAGCTTATTTAATGCCTTTATGGCACTTAGGCCTTCTATACCTACTTCCCCTCTGGTTGCCTCTCCACTTATTAGTCCTTGGCCTCAGGCTGAAGATACTTTTCGTCCTGAAGCTGAAGATTCTTCAGACTCTTTTTCAGAGGACTCCTTTTCCTATGCCTCCCAGAGGCCTTCCCCTCTGGGGTATGCTCCCCCTTATGAGGACTGTGCTGAGACTGACACCCCAGGAGAGGACCTCACCTTTGGTGAAACAATCTCTAAAATGAGAGAGTTTTTTAAGTGGGATTTCTCTGAAATGTCCAAGGTTCAAAAGAGATATTACGAGCTCTTACAGATAGACACTTCTTCACCTTCTGCCATCCCTCCGGTATTGACAGGTTTTTTGAACATCTTCAGTGCAGCCTGTATGAACCCGGATTCCCAGCACCAGCCCTCGTAGGCCTGTTAAGTTTTATAAGGTCCCTGAAGGGGCCAAATTTCTGTTTAAATGTCCAGTTGCAGACCCTGACACTGTCTCAGTGTCTACAGACAAACCATCCAGACTACTTCCCTCCACCTCTGTCCTTCCCATAGATAAGGACAGTAAGACCATGGAATGCATTGGCAAGAAATTATACACATCTGCCTTTTTGGCCTTTAGGGAGGTTAACTGCCTGACACACATGACTAAGTATGCCTTGGCCCTTTTGATTCAGGTTTCCAAACTTTTTTGGCTGATCAACCAAACTATCCTTCTAAGGCTCAAATATCTAGTCTCCTCTCCTTGTCTTAAGTGACAACACATTCGATTATATGCAGCTATGATGCTACGGAAGCCTCTGCCAGATCTGCAGCTTCTGCCTCTGTCCTGGATTCCATTCCCCTATCCCTAAGACTCCCACTGTCTTCCAGTCTGGCAAAGCAATATATCAGACAAGTGGGTCTTGTCTGTTATAGAAAATGGTTATTTCATGACCTGGATCATTCTTCCCTACTTGAGAGGCATCCCACAGCCACCCAATGATCAGCTACCCCTTTTCCAGACAGTCTTAGGCACCTCCTTTCTCAAGAGACTGTTCAACCTGTCCCTCTGTCAGAAAAGGGAAAGGGTTTTTACTCCATACTTTTCCTAGTCCCAAGGAAAGATGGCCCATGGAGGCCTATCCTGGATCTCTCCCACCTCAACCTTTTCTTAGAAGTACCAACTTTCCACATATTTGCTCTACAGCTTCTCTTCCTGCAGCTAATGCGTCAGGCATTTCTGGCCACCTTGGGCATTAAGGATGCATATCTGCATATTCATGTAAGACCCAACTACAGGAAATATTTATGAATTTGAAGATACTTTTCGTCCTGAAGCTGAAGATTCTTCAGACTCTTTTTCAGAGGACTCCCTTTCCTATGCCTCCCAGAGGCCTTCCCCTCTGGGGTATGCTCCCCCATATGAGGACTGTGCTGAGACTGCCTCCCCAGGAGAGGACCTCACCTTTGGTGAAACAATCTTCAACCTGTAGGTACCAGATCCGTATCAGATCCGAGCCGGCAACTTCACTAGCATCTGCTCTGAGCTCCAAGCTCTTCCCCTTACCCTTAATACACCACCACTGCCTTCCATCCCCCAGATCTCGTTTGCCACGGCTAGCCTAAGTGTCATGATTCTTGAGCTCCAAGTTGTGTGAGTAGGTTTTCTGTCTTTGATTAGTGTTTTTGAGTGTGTGTACTTGCTAGTGTAGGTTTCTTGTCTTCCTCCACTAGCTGGTGCGTCACGTTGAAGCATTTTTCATAGCTTTTAGGTAGTTAGTAGTTTTAGTTTATAGATGCCTTCCCCTACCCCCAGCCTTCCGTGCGCTTGTCTGAGTGTGTGGTGAGTGGCGTGTGTTGTTAAAACTTGTTTTAAAAACTTGTTTAAGTTTGTTTAAAGTTTACTCTTCTGGTGGGACATGGCAGATCTTCCCAAACACGTGTTTAAGAGATGCACTGAGTGTGGCCACAAGTTGTCACCTGTTGATGGCCACACTCTTTGCGTGCTGTGTTTGGGTGCAGCCCATTTGAACACACTGTTCTATTTGCACGAGTTCTAACCCGCACGCCCTCAGTAATCAGTGGGCCAAGTTAGTTTTGAAGGGCCTGCTACCTTCTATGGAGGCGGCCACTTCCTCTTCTGCTTTGATCACAGCTGTTGCTGTGGCCACCTCTCCTTCTACTCTTGTCCTTCCTTCTCCTCCCAACCAGGCTGGGACTCACCCTCCTACTTCTAAGCCTGTGGAAACAGAGAGCAGAAAAGGCAGAGAGAAGGAGAGTGTGCATTGTCCAGAAAAGAGAAAGAGGTACCCGGACCTTTCGGCTCTGTCAAAACCTCCTGCTAAAAGTCCATCTAGGCACCGTGACTCCCCCCGACTCTGATCTCCAAGATTTTCTCTTCCTCAACCCGCCAGGTCGGAGTCCGTGGCTTCATTGTGGTCCACCCGCAGCCTCTCTGAGGTCAACATGGGTAAAATGATGCAGAGGTTCATTCACACACAAATTCAGATGGGAGTCTTGCCGGCCCCCTCTCCTTCTACAGGGGGGAGCTCGCTTTCCTTCTTTACACCAATATCTCTTTCTCCGATCCGACCCCTGGTTTCGGATTACATAGATCTGAGGATGGCTCTAGTTGGGGGGGGGGTCGGCCCTGATGGGTACCCATCTCCTCAATGCCAACAGCTGCCTGGAATGTGTCTCATCCGAGTTCGGATCAGAGTGGCTCTCTGAGCCGGAGCCTTGATGTCTGATCCGACGGGGTGGAACTTTTTCCATCAGCTCCAATGTTGTCTGATCATGTCCCCCCTCTTGGAGCACAGTCTACTTCGGGCCAGACTCTGATTTTCTCATCTGATCCGGGGAGAGAGCTTCCCGTACTGGTGTCCCAGGAAACTCGTTCTCCCTCAGTGTTCAATGTTGTCGAAAGGGTTCTCTCCAATGAATCGAGGCCCCCGACCATATCTTCAGACTCTGCCCTAACTCCTTCTGCATTGTGTGCGAATCCCATCATTTTACCAGAGAGACAGCCAGTGTTCGAGGAGCCCCAAGCGGTCCCCCCGAGGAACAAGTGGTTTGCGATTTCCATCCAGAAAGCCCCACCAGAGAGGTCCCTCGCAAGCATACGTGCAAGAGGAGGCACTTTGACTCCCCCAAGTCCCTCACTGAGGACATGGATTTGGATGACTGGGAAGATTCCCTCAGATCACCCCCCGAGGATGTCTCCTTCGGAGATATCATGGAAATCTTATGCCAGCGGGAAGGTTGGTCCACCCCAAAACCTTTTCTCACACGAATCTGTGTTCCTGGAGGCTTTCAGCACGGGCCCGTCCACTTCCTGGGTTTCCCCTTCAGCAGATCCCTTGGTGGACTTGGTCACCTCCTGGGCTTGGAAGGAGCTGGCACTGTGGAACCAATCCCTAAACACCCGGACAAAATTTTGAGCCCTCCTACAGACAGACCAGCTTGGAATAAAGGGTCCTTAGTTCATTGAACCCTTCAAGGCGTCTTTTGCGAACACCCCTTATGATGGTTCTACCCTTTTTGGGAAGACCATCTGAGACACATTGGTCCAGAGTGAGAAGGATGGGAAAACACCTTATGCCATCGGAATCCACTTCTCAAACTCTCAAAGATCCTTTTCCAAGAATCAGTGAGGGCAAAAGATGATGTGGTTCTGGAAGTCTCAGTATTCCGGGGACACTCTGGTCTCTTCTTCCCCTAGAGGCAGAGGGGGACAGGATAGACGCCGGCGCAGAGGAAGTCTGAGGAATTTAGGGTCTCGAGAACCTTTCTCAGACAGGCCCATGCAGCAACCCTGAGGGGTTGCCCGACTGCTCTGCTCTGGATGCAGTCGGGGATCACCTGTCCTTGCACCTGGCGGCATGGGAGTCTGGGTCATCATACCGTTGGGTGCTTCACATAATTTCCAGAGGCTATTCACTCCTGTTTGTGGTTCCTCCCATACCTTTTAAACACCTGCCCGATGTACCACTCATGCAAAGGGAGGCAGCAGCGCTAGAAATTTCCAAGCTGCTAGAGAAACGAGCCATCGAACCCGTCCCCCAGCTCAGTCTGGATCAGGAATCTACTCCAGGTTCTTTTTGGTGCCAAAAAAGACAGGGGACTTGAGGCCCATTCTGGATCTATCTACTCTGAACTGATCAGTTGCCAATTCAGTATGGTCACTTTATAGTCCATGATGCCGTACCTGCAAGAGAGCGACTGGATGTGCTCGTTCAACCTCCAGGATGCTTGCCATCACATAAAGATGCACAGAAGCTCCAGGAGGTTCCTCCGCTTCTGGCTAGGAGTCTATCATTATCAGTTCCGGCCCTACCCTTTGGTCTCCCTACAGCCCCCAGGGTGTTCACCAAAGTGCTGGCAGTAGTAGCGGCTCACCTGAGGCTTCAGGGGATTCATGTCTACCCTTACCTGGACAATTGGCTCTTTATTGCTCCCCCCAAGCGTCTACTTTGTCGGACCAGAGATTATTTCCTGAAGCTTGCACACTACTTGGGGATTACAATCAACACAGCCAAATCCCCTCTGAATACTGTCCATGTGATGGAATACATAGGGGCATGGATAGACATGCTACAGACAAATTCTTCTGACCACAGAGAGAGTTCAAACCCTAAGGATGCATGTCGCCTTCATTTCCCGTTCTCACCTTCCCTCAGCAGAATCAGTCTTGAGGGCCCTAGGTTCTATGGCAATGACCATAACACTTCTTCCGTGTGCTCGATTTACATATGTGAGTACTACACTGGACTCGAGCGGTGCAGTGGTCCCTGTTGGACCTTCCGTTGTCGCACCCAATACACTTCTGCTGAGTCTGCAGGTCATCCCTTCTTTGGTGGATGCAATCTTCAGAAATTTTGGAGGGATGACCTTTTGTTCCAGCTCCTGCCCAAGCCACAGTGACCATGGACGCCTCCCAGCTAGGGTAGGAGAGGCATTTTTTGGGAAGGACAGTCCAAGGCATGTGGTCCCCAATCGAGACCAGTTTGCATGTAAATGTTGTAGAGATGAGGGCGGTCCTTTTAACGCTGCTTTCCCTTCATGCCTTTCTACCTCTGGAAACTATTACAATCCAGTCAGACATGTCAGTGGTCTGGTATATCAACAAACAGGGAGGGACCAGATCTTATCCCCTTTATTGTTAGGCTATGAGAGTTTGGGAATGGGTGATCTCCACCGGTCATTTTCTGATAGCAATGCATATTCCAGGACGGTCCAACATTCTAGTGGACAGACTAAGCCGGACTGTTCTGATGCCTTAGGAGTGGTCTCTGAATCCTTCACTAGCAGAGCAGATCTTTATAGAGTGGGGTCGGCCTTGCTGCAATCTCTTCGTATCTCCTTCCAGCGAAGTGCAGCGAGTTCTTCGCTCTGAACCCCCCTGCCAGGGGAGTCCCCCAGAGATGCTCTATTCCATGCTTGGCCTCCCGGTCTTCTTTATGCTTATCCTCCTGTACCCCTTATTCCGAAGTTTCTACAGAAAGCTTGTCGACTGGGATGTGATCCTCATTGCCTCGTTTTGGCCTCGCCAAGTATGGTTTCCCTTCCTTTGGTCTCATCTTCTAGCTCCGCCTCGGATCTTGGATCCCATTCAGGATCTCATTTCGCACCCCTTGAGGGTACCTCATCCAAATCTGGACAGTCTGAGGCTCACAGCTTGGCTGCTATAGTTCCCTTAATTGCTAGGACTCCTGGATTGTCTTCTTCAGTCAGGTCTATTCTGGTGGCAGCTCGTAAGTCATCCACCAGGAGGGTTTATCGTAGCAAATGGAAATGTTTTTCCATTTGGGCTTCTCAAAGGAGTTTAGATCCTTTTACGGCTCCTTTTCCAGCTATTCTTGATTTTCTGGCAAATATTTTTCAACAAGGGGCTAGCTCGTCTACAATCAAGATTCATCTAGCTGCCATTTCTCATTTTTCATGTGGGCGAGAATTCTGATTCTTTAGCCTCTTCCAGATTATGTAAAGCCTTTATCAAAGGTACCTTCCTCTTACATCCTCCAGTCAAAGATCCCATTCCCCAATGGGACCTTACTATGGTAGTTCAAGCATTAGTCGCTCTGCCATTTGAACCTGTAGCAACCATGGATCTTAAGTTTTTGTCTTGGAAGACAGCATTTCTAGTGGCTATCACCTCTGCTAGGAGGGTTTCAGAACTGCAAGCATTGTCTGTCAAGGTTCCATACATGATTTTCCACAAGGACAGGGTTTCTCTTCGCACCAATCCTTCCTTTCTCCCAAAAGTAGCATCAGAGGTTAACATCAAACTATCAATTTACCTGTTTTCTTCCCGAATTTTATAAACAAAATGGAATACAAGCTGCATTTGTTGGATGTTCGTAGACGGTTACGGTTCTATTTACACAGTAACAAAACCTTTCACAAATCTGACCAGTTGTTTTTGTGTCCTTTTCTAAACCTTTTTGGGCAAACCTATCTGCAAGGTTACCATTGCTAGGTGCATCTCCCTATGTATCCTTCAGATCTACAAGGATAAAGGTTTGTCTCCTCCGGGTCAGGTTAAAACTCACTCGACTAAGTCCATGGCTACTTCTGCGGCCCTTTGGTCGAGAGTATCATTAGACGACATTTGTTCTGCCGCTACTTGGTGTCATCTCATCCCTTTATTACTCACTATAAATTGGATTTGATATCTAGTAGGAGAGCATCCTTTGGTTCCGCGGTGGTCCAGAATGTCCTTCCTTGAGGGCCACCCAGGTATTTTAGTAGCTGGGGACTCTGTCCCACAGGTTGAAGATCAAATGAAGTAAACTACTTCAGATAAAGAAGTTATGTACTCACCATAACGTTCCATCTGAGAAGTTCTACTTCATTTGTCTTCAACCGTCCTGCCCTCCTTCCCCTTGACCTTACCATATGGACAGCATTATAGCTGGTTTTAGGTGTGTTAAGTTGTTTTTTGAGGTTGGGTTGTTCAGTGTAAGTTGCAGCAAACTCAATCTGGGGGATGGAAGGTAGTGGTGGTGTGTTATGGGTAAGGGGAGGAGCTTGGAGCTCGGAGCAGATGCTAGTGAAGTTGCCGGCTCAGATCCGATACAGATCTGGTACCCACAGGTTAAAGACAAATGAAGTAGAACTGCTCAGGTGGAATGTTATGGTGACTACATAACTTCTTTTTTTCTCTGGGTTCCTCGCATTTTCTGTTCTCTGCCTTGCTCTTTGGAGTATCTGCTGCTCCAAGGGTATTCACCAAGTATCTGGTTCATGTGATATCCTATTGCAGGGTGCAAGAGATTCAAAATTTTCCATACCTGGATGACCTCCTAATCCAGGCAGACTGCTCCAGTTCTTTACACCTCCAACTCCACAAAGTCATTTCTGTCATACAGTTACTGGGTTTCAATATCAATTACCGCAAGTCCAATCTAAATCCCTCCCAGGACCACATTTTCCTGAGGTGCAGAGTAAGGACAGATGTTATGAAGGCATTCCTTCCACCCCAAAAGGTGGAAAGCCTGAAGCAATATCTGCTGCCTGTCCTCCACACCACTGCTATGACAGAAAGACAATATCTAACTCCTGGGTCACACAACTTGCACTATGCCAATGTTGACATTGGCAAGACTTCACATGAGAAAACTTTGGTGGTACCTGAGGTGCACATGGACCCAACACTCCCACCCCTTGGACCACAACATTCCCTTCCTTCCATGCCTAAGGAAGAGATCCTTTGGTGGTTGGACCAAGTCTCCCTCAACCCAGGACTTCCCTTACAACCTCTCCCACCAGTCCAGTAGATGTACTCAAATGCCTCAGACATGGGCTGGGGAGCTGCTTTGGCAGCTTGAAGGTGCAAGGCACCTGGACAGACACCTTTAAGCAGGAGCACATCAACATCAGAGAAGTGAGAGCAATCATATTTGTCTTGAGGGCCTTCCAACACACCCTGAAGCAAGGCCCCCTGAAGTTGTTTACAGACAACACTACAGTTTTCTGGTATGTGAACAAACGGGGGAACAAAATCTTACTTGCTATGCAGGTTTACACTCCAAGCCTGGGAACTGGCGGCCCAGCATGGAGTTGCCCTGCAGGCAGTCTGTATTCCTTCAGCTCAGAACATTCGGGCAGACACCTTGAGCAGGTCCATGTCACAATCCCACGAATGGATGCTACACAGGGATGTGTTCCTGGACATAGTCCACAAAAGAGTACACCACAAATAGATCTGTTTGCCTCCCACCTGAACAGACAATTTCCACTCTTTTGTACCAGGGTACCCAGTCCCTTAGCAAGGGCAACAGATGCCTTCTCTGTCTCATGGAAGGGGATGTTTCTCTATGCATTACCCCCTTCCCACTCCTACAAAAAGTCCTACTGAAAATCCAGCCGGACAAACCAAAGGATGCACACACCTCCAGACTGGTAGCCCAGCATAACATATCTGAGATTTGTGTAAGACAGTAATTCAGGTCATAGCCTGCTGTAGGTCCCCAACCATGTCCCAAGGCATCCATTCGTGGGATTGTGACATGGATCAGGTTCATAACCCAGAGACTGCCCATGCTGTGGAATAGACTTCCCATACATGTCAAGCAGAGCACCTTACTGGCCCTCTTCAAGAGAAATCTTGAGTGGATGGGAAATAGAAAATTCACCCCAGAGATCACTCCAGTGGCTTTACTCGACATAGACACTGGGAACCAAGGTCAGGTGGCATGATACTAGGGTAATCCTATGGGCTAGGCTTGTAAAGGCTCCAGGGCCATTAACCTAGCACACACCTATGAACTTATGAAAAGTCTTATTGGTGACTCCATTTTGGCCAAAACAGCATTGGTTCCCCCTCCTGCATTTAACCAGGGGCAATCATCACAAGTTACCTCACAGAGTGGACCTTCTTGCACAAAACAAGGGATCCCTAATCCATCCCCACCTGGAATCTCTGAATATAACTCTGTGGGTGATAGAATTTTGATCCCATTCAGACACCTTAACACTGAGGACATGCTTAAAGTCCTGCAAGAGGCTAGGAAACCCAATACTAGGAGATCTTATATGTCTAAATGGAAAAGATTCTCCATTTGGTGTCTACAAAAATAGCTTGACCCATTTCAAGGTGAAGTCCCGCTAGTGCTGTCCAATCTGTGTAAATTCAGCCAGAAGAGTGTCAGAGCTCCAGGCCCTCATGGCAACCCCTCCTTTTCTCCTCTTTCACAAGGATAGATTGACCCTGAGGACCAACCCATCGTTCATGCCCAAGGTGGACAATGAGCGGTCACTGAACCAATGTATTCACCCACCTTTTTTCACATCCCCAGAGTAACAGTAAGAGAGTCTTGCATTCCCTTGATATTTGCAGACAACTCAGATTCTGCCTGGACAAGACCAAGTCCATTAGGAGATCAGAGCAATTGTATGTTTCCTTTTACCCCAGAGCTCTCGGAAAAGCGCTGACAAAACAAACCATTTCTGCCTGGATTTCCAGGGCCACATCCTTTTGTTACACCTACCGTGACAAACACCTTACCTCAAAAATTAAAGCCCACTCCACTAGAGCCATGGCCTCATGTGGAGCCTTCTTCAAAGGACTGGACACTGTTTCCATTCTAGAGGCAACTACCTAGTCATCTGTCCATACCTTCACCAAGCACTACAAACTGGATCACATTTCTAGGTCTAGAGCAGGATTTGCTAGGGCAATCCTGCATGGGTTCTTGGAAAATAGTTCCACACCACCCTCCTCTTCTTCCCTTTGTGCTTTGGCACTCACCCAAGGGTTCTGATTACTGCAACATGAAAATAGAAGGACATAGAATAGCTGTGTACAATCTTAGCATAACCATAGATGTCCTTCTCTTCCATGTTGCAGTATTCCATCTCTCCCTCCTACCCCTTATTTGTGTGTGTGTGTGTGTGTGTGTGTGTGTGTGTGTGTGTGTGTGTGTGTGTGTGTGTGTGTGTGTGTGTAAATTATATATCTATATATATATATATATATATATATATCTCCAAATGAATAATCCATTCTTGGATGACACAGGACTTGTACAGCTATCTTGGGACTGGGGTCCAACTGGGGCGTTCAGTTCTGAGGAAAGGTACGTGCAGATGTCACTGTTATGGCCCATGCTACCTACAGCAATGTCAGACATCCCACATAGCTAGCAGTGACTAGAAGCTTTTGTATACTGGCCGGATGTTTGGGTAGCTAAGCAAAGGATAACTCAAGGATTCTGAAAACTGCAACATGGAAGAGAAGGTTATGGTAAGATTTTACACAATTATTCTTTGTTGTGCCTGGCTATGCTTTTACAACTTTGTGGACAACTTCAAACAATCCTTCACCATTGCCCCTCATGATGGATCTTCATTATTTGGACCAAAGGTTAAAGAAAAACTGCAGAAGAGTGAGCAGGAAGGAAAAACATTATCTGCTCTAGGCATACAATTTGAAACCCCTCAAGATCCAAAAGATCCAAAAGAATCAAAAGGGATCTAAATCTGTATGGCTCCAGAAATTCCAGTGTAAATCCTTTGACTACTCTTTTAACATAGGTGGTTGCTTTCACAGACACTGCCCTAGAGGCAGAAGTGGTCCACAAAATCAAGGATACAGAGGGCATCCTTCCTGGATCATGTTGCAGTATTGCTTGCATATGGGGTCTCCTGCTAAGGATATTATATGTCCAACCAGTATACCAAAGCTTGGATGCCTTCCTCTTGAGCTTGTATTTCCAACCTATTACCCAGATGCAAGAATGGGAAGCATTACATAATGGATGTATGGGCATGAAAATCCTCAGAATTTCTTGCCACCAGTCCAAACAGTGAGACTTCATACAGCTTGTGCCAGTTTCCATTGTGAGTGGACAGACCAGTGTTCCTTTTGGGGAACCTTTCTATTTCTTTTCACTTTTAAATAAAAAAAAATATTTTTTCATATCAACCAGAAGGGATAAATATGACTGCAATGAGGCAGACCATTTGCAAAATTACCGTTTGTGGGCTTAATTAGTCCCCCAAGTTTATTGAGACTGATTAGTGAGTTTTTTGCCTTTTGGGCATAGCCCTTCTAATTTTTGGACAGATTTTTTTTTCTTTTGTTGTACAACCTATTTATTCTGGAAGTCCACCAAGGGGGGTTGTTTTTGGAGTTTGTCCTAAGTTTATTTCAGTTTAGCGCAGAGGTTTCTAAGCACTTATTTACGTGCTTGTACAAGGTTTCTGTAAACAATTCCATATAGGCCACAGTGCCCTCTGGAGTTTAGGGGGCTTGGAATTTAGCTGTGTCATCACTTATTAGAAGTTTGTTAGCCTTGGAAAAGTTCTTAAGTTTCTGGGGTTTGTTGGGAGTTCAGGTTTTATATTTATTTCAAGGGTAGCCACTTCTGAGCTGACCAGTGAGGACATTGCACTAGAGTGGGTGCCAACATTCCCTCATATGTCTGAGTACCAAATCTAGGATATTTGCATGTTAGCCAGTGTGCAGACTAGCTGTTGCAGGATGTTTGCACTAACAAAATCCAGAAATATTTCAGCCTGCATGTTAATGGTTGTGTATGTATCCCAGTTTATGGTGGAATAGTAAAAATCACCTGTAAATATGGTGTTGAGCAGAATGGCAAGAGACTCCAGTGCAGTCAGATATTTGGTATGGTTATCCTGAGTCATAGACCAGGACTATACCTAACAAGTGTGTGGTATAGGATTTTACCTAAGGTGAATTGGACACGGAGTAGTTCAAGAGTGTCATATTGTTTGACCATTTTGAGGTATGCTTACTTTTTATCTTGACTGGTACAGCTCCACTTGTCCCTTCTGCTCAAATTGTGTGGAAGGCTTTGTAACCTTGCACTGTCAAGGTGCCTTCTGTGGCTTTAAGCCCTGTCCCAGTAACTCTACAGATGTCAACACTTTCAAGGGTGAGGAGCACTTCCAGAGAGTGGAGCTTCTTGTTGAGAATGCCAGCACTGCTACCATTCAGACACCTGTTTTCTGAGGGTGTACTGCAGGTATTACACAAGGCTAGAAGAAAACCGTATGCATCAAAGTGTAAGAGGTTTTTCTTTTTCGTATCAATAGAAAAAAGCAGGACCTTTATCACATGGGTATCCCTACAAATCTTTATTATATGGATCACTGCTTCAGTAGCCTTAACTATATGGGGTTATATCCTGCTGACCAGCTTCCAAAGCTTCAGAGTACCTTCCTTGTGGCAAAACTTTTAGCTCAAGCTGACTTGACTAAAACAAGTGGTTTGGGCACCAAACCCTTCAGTGCTATCCTGTTGCTGAAGAGTTCTCTGTGGGCTTTTGAGGATAGATGGTCACTTTTAGCTTTCCACTGCTGGGCAGATAAGTTCCCGTTGGGGGAAAAAACATTGATTTTTGTCATAAAATAAATAACATTTTCAGTGAAAAAAATATTATAAACGTCAGAAGTGCTTTCAAAGACTGTCACATGACTTTTAATAACTTTTAAATAAGTTACTTTTTACTTTTGTGGGGAAAAAAGTTTTTAAACTAATTTAAAACTACTTTGTCTGAGGTAAAAGTTGTGGTATTTTACTTGGGGTAGTTAAAGTGCTTTTTCGCTGTGTTTTTCTACTCAGCTATAGATCATTTTTTGTTGATCACTGTTGATCATTTATATGGGTGTCAGTTCACAATCTAAAATCATCTAATTATCTCCTTTCCTTGTTATGGAGTGTTGGGTGGATGCTTTGGCGTGAGGTGATTGAATGTGAGTTGCAGATTGGGTTTTTGATGCATGTAATGGGTGAAGTGGGTAGTGCTGTGGTTCAATGTACTTTTTGAGCTGTACAGGGCCTAACTGGGGTTAGGCATGCCTGTTTTGGTTTCGATAAGATGCCTGTTTGACAGACAGATGTGTTAGTTGATTGGCCTGGACAAGGATTTGGATTGTCCTTTTTTGTCTGATGAAGTGTTGTAAATGCAAACTGAGAAAAAAGTTTAAAAATATGCAAAAGATTAAAGCTTTTTGCAGGTGCAAGATTTTAAGCAGGTGCAGCAGCCGTGCAGGTAGTGGACATATCCTACTAGGTGGACAGTCTAGGGGTGTAGGTCAGGGCATTTCTGGAGGCAGGGCAGGGGTAGGGGCAGAGACTCTAGGAACAGAGTTCACCTGCTCAGACTTCTGGTGAGGAGAGGGGTCCTTTCCTCTCCAGACCCGCTTCGTAATCTCTGTGCATCTGGCCCTGCTTCAGCCTGTGGTAGGAGCCCGTCTGGCATTGGCTCCTTTAGGAAGAAAACAAGAATTTTCAAATGGGTATTCAAGTTTGTTACAGATTTTATTTCCGGTGTACCCCCTACATTTCACTTTGGTTACAGCTTTTATTTCTCCACAAAGAAACTCCTCCTCACTCAAAACCTTCCTCCTTAAAGAAGAAAGTTTCTCTTCACTTCCAGTAGAGGGGGCCATAGGGCCAGTCCTGTATCAGAAAGGGGGCCTAATTTTTTCTCGATTTGTTCCTAGTACCAGAGAAGAAAATTTATCTCTCATTTGGACTTTTTTATCTTCCCATCTTTTTTTCAGTGATCTGGACAAAGATGTTGGTTGTTACTTGAGCTGCTTCACTGGCTGGGCAAAGAGACTGGATGGTAACTTTAGATCTCAAGGAAGCTTACCTATGCTGGCTCTGCTGAAGCAGCTGGCTGCTCTCTTGCGAGCTGGAAATTCTCATTATCAGTTCTCTGCATTTGGCTTGGCTTATCTTGCATGCCTAGAGTATTCAAGGTTTCTCTGGCTCCAGTGATAGCTTACTTACTTTTCAGGCTTCAAAATCTAATCTATCCTTGGACTGCCTGCCTGATTCTCAAGAAAAAAAGGAAGACCTTCTACAGCATCTGGGAACATGTCAGCAGTGTGCTGAGATGCCTAGGGTATCTGTGAGCGAAATAAAGTCCAGTCTAGTACCCTCTCAAGACACATGCTTTCTGGGTGTGAGACTGTGTAGATTGGCATGCAGAGACAGCCAATCAATGGTGGGGTTCATGGCATCTTGTATTCTGGTGGCACAATACCAAAATGGACACAGCACTTGGACAATGGACTCAAAATGTATGACGGACTTCAATTCCAAAAAAACTGTTTTTCAAAATTGGGTGTGGAATCAAAAAGGATTCCTTGGGTGGCTCTGACGATAGAGGCCAGTCCAAAAGAGAATCTGCAGATTTGACATTGCAGCTTTGTGGGAGCTCATCAAAATGAGAAGTGGGATGGTAAGTGAAGGATACTAGACTACAGCCTGCCAGACTACAGCATCTACATATGTTAGCAGTCCAGTCAGTGCCAGTTTGCATTAATGGCTTTCAAGGAGTTACTTCTTCCAGGGCAGGTGTTGATTCTAACAACTGATTCCTCATCTATTATCTCAGAAGGATGGTCATCATCTGCTCAAGCTCTCACTCTCTTCATCTAACTAACTGCATCTTTCTCTGTTGAACACAGCAGGTCTCAACTTCCTCAACAAGTTTTAAATAAAAGATTTTGCATTTAGATGTACACAACAGCGTTATTATTTTATTTAGACAGGACTAAGGATTTTTCTCAGCAGTTGTTTGTTTTTTTTTTGTGTTGAGTTTTCAGGGCAAGCCTGTGTCAAAACAAACTATTTCTAGGGTGGATTGGCTTTTGCATATTTTTTTTATTCCCATCATGGCAAGGAGATTCCAGCTGGGATTAGGCCTCATTCCACTTTACATCCTTCCAAGAATTTAACAGCTAGCCAGATTCCAAATCTTCAGGGCACCTTCCACAAGCCACAACCGTCAGGCAGCTCGAGCTGATCTGACTAAAAGTCAAGTCTGGGTGTGAATAACCTTCAGAGCTTTACTATCACTGGAACAGTACACTGCTCTGAGGATTTTGTGGATCGACTGCTTGTGCTTTCATTTGTTGAGCAAATAAGTTCCTTTTCTGGGGGGGGGGGGGTGCGCATTCAGTTTAATTTTGTTGATGTTTTATTACTTTCCTCTTCAGGAATGTTATTTTAAAGCTAGGAGTATTGTGTCTTGATAGACTGTCTTGGGGCTGTAACTTGATTTTAAATGCCAGACCTTTCTTTCTCAGTTCAAAGGTGGAGTAAGGTAACTAAAAATGTTTTTTTCTGTCGAGAAATTGTGTTTATTTTACTTTTTTGGGGCTGGCATAGTGTTTTAACATGCTGTATTTCTCCGTCAAAAAGTAACTTTTGTGGACTGGTAGAGTTTACCAGCAATTGCTGCTTGCCTTCCCCACAAGACAGTCTTTGCAACCACATCAGGCTACCAGTTTGCCTGAGCTGCAGGTGTGTGACTCTACTGTGGCTATTTGTTGTACCTCAGACTACTCATCTTTTACCCCAGATCCCTCTGGTGTAACACCTACAGCCAGTATTCTGTAGATGTTAATCACATCCTCTGCAGCTATTGAGGTCCCCTCGGTAGGTGAGAGAGAGACTTGTCAGTTCTGGTAGTGACAACAGGGAAGTTTTCTCTGTTGTGTCTGAATGCTGTGCCCATCCCTAGGGAAGCTATTTGCTACTGACATTAGTAACACTGTTGGTCCCATTTCTCCTGTCAAAAAACAGAAAAACAAGCATGTTATCTACTCCTCAATTTCCTTTGGATAGGAGTAGTGTACTAGGTCTGGCTCAGGGTTTAATTCAGGCTGTTGATCCTCCTTGTAAAGTAGTTCCTGATAAAAGAAAGAGGCATTCTTCTTTTCCTGAAGAGATTCAAGTTTCTGAATCTGAGCAGGAAGGTGCACGGATGGATACAGTTTGTTTTCCTCATATTTCTGATTCAGACAGAGGAGAGCTTAATTTCTGATTCCCCCTATGAGGGGGTTCTCTTTCTCTGAGACTATTGCTAGAATGTGGCAGTGTTTTCAGTGGGAGAAAACTGTCTCCCTCAGAAAATACTGTGAGTTGTTATAAATGAATTTTCCAGAACCTCCACCCATTCCTCCTGTTCTGTCTGCTTTAGAGAATGTGTGCGTTATTGTCTGCAATTTTCCTGATAGTCCGCAATCTGCCCCTGAAAAGGCAGATAGGATATATAAAATTCATCAGTATTTTAAATTTTTATACACTATTTCCAAGCCTAACCCAACAGCTGTAGCTTTAGTGATCTCACATTGGCTAAGCATTTATTTAATTCCAATTGTACCCTTTCTAAGGATGGGAAAATTATTGATAGGTGTGGGGAGTACGTACGTCTGCAACTTTGATTTTCAGAGGTTTGAATTGTTGGGCTCGTATGCTAGTTTGTTCTAACAAATTGTGAAAGTATGGGGAATGTTTTATCTGCAGTTTCTTCTTGTGAGGAAAAACCTGCTTTAAATAACTTTTTTTTCTATTGCACAGGCCACTATTCATTGTTTGTAGTGTATATAATTCTGTTGATACTTCTTCCAGGACTACAGTCACTGGTACTGTTTTGAAGAGATGCACATGGCTGCATTCTCTGAACCTCCAAGATGATAAAGATGGTATTTTAAATTCTCCCTTGGACAGAAGTTTAGTGCCTGCCCCCTCTTTTGCAGAGGTGATCAAAACCTGTGATGAAAGGGGTAGGCTGATCCATGGAATCTCCAAGAATTTTTAACCCTCCTTTTCCAAAATTTTCAAGGGATTTGTATCTTTTCAACCAATTTTGGCAAAAAAACAGAATAAACAGTCTTAACAAAATACAGATGTTAAAGAAGAAATGGCAAGGGAGTTCCAAAAAGAAATCTTGACCCATCCAAAACGAAGTACACTCCAACAATTCTGAATGAATTTTCAAGAAACTTTGTGCACCTCTCCCACTTTGGCCCCTTTCTTCATCCAGAAGGTATAAGTCTCCATTTATTTGTTTAGCAACAGGTAATTTTATACAAATGGGTTATGAAAGTTATTCATCAAGGTTACAGATGGCAGTGGGAGGAAGGTCCTCTTTTCTAGGGGATCATTAGTCATCCTCCACTGGTTCTTCATCATATGCTGTCCCAATGGTTGATAGAACCAGTTACTCTTTCCAGATCGGAAACAGTTTTTATTCAAGGATGTTCCTAGTGCCAAGGAAAGAAAATTCTTAGAGCCAATTTCTGATTCATTCTTTCTTAAACCTGTTTGTGATAGTGCCAAAATTCAAAATGATCACTTCACAACCTGTCAGCTCATATTCCTCTTTCAAGTTTCCAGGCAACACTAGACTTAAAAATGCTTATAGTCCTATTCATATTCATTCAGACTTCAGGTGTTTTTTAATGTGGTCCAGACACACAAATCCTTATCAGTTATTTGCCTAACCCTTTGGACTATCCACTACACCAAGAGTATTCACAGAGTGCCTAGCTCCAGTTATAGCTCAGTGCAGGCTACAGGGTATCCACATTTTACAATATTTAGACGACTTGCTTATCTTTGCAGAGTCTTTTTCAAAAGTGTCAGGAATCTCTCTTTGGTGAGAGATCCTTCAGAAGTCTTTCTTGACTCCTTCACACAGGGTTCTGTTTCTAGGATATCAGCTAGACTCAGTTCAAAGAGCTTTTCTTCCATGGGAAAAAAATCATTATTTAAATCTATTTCTAAGGTTTTTCCACTCAGATTTCAGTCATTGTAAGGGAATACCTTACGATTTTGAGTCTCGTGGCATTTGTTATTCTCATGATACCCCTGACAAGACTCCACATGAAGAAGATGCCATGGTATCTGAACTGTCGTTGGTCCCAGCATGAACATCTGTTCTGTGTTCAAATCCTAGTGCTGGGGGTTGTCAGGAGAGAAAGCATTTGGTGGAGATAACAGATATAAAAAAACACATGCAAGGCCACAGAGATTCTGACAAATCCATCTCAACAACTTAAAACATAATGTTAGAGCTTTCATTTTATTTTGTAATAAAACTTTTCAGATGAAGTGAACCAAACAGACACACTGTTTAAATACAATTCTAAAATCTACAGCAAGATTGCAGAATTTGCACTTTATTCCCATATTGTTCTCATCACTGCTTGGCTCTCGGGTAACTTCACTGGTTAGAGCTTCCTTCCCTATTACCTTCTTCTCTCTCAGCTTCAGATAATTCACTCTATACAGCACCATCCAGCTTTCTGTCCCAGCATTACCTCTATTATCTCTAATTAATCTCCATCTAGAACACTTAGAAGCTCTGAACAACATCTCCTTGCTCTATGTAAGCATAAGATCAACTTCGGCAAAAACCTCTATAGCTATTCATCAGCTGATAACTGGAATAAACTTACACTTGACATTTGAATCATTAAATCCAAGTATAAGTTCAGAAATGCATTAAAAAAACAACTAAGCAATATAAGACTGTGTCAGTGTAATCATCCCCCAGATTGATCCTACTTCTCTGTTTAATCTCTCTCCCTCCTCCCTCACCTGTATCATCACCCAATTTCCTTTCTCTCCCACCTTAACTCACTGTATTACTCCTCCTACTTCCATCTTACTCTACCTTGTACCTGCATTTTACTATTCACATAAATACTCAAGTGTTCCTAACATTTTTCTTTCTCACTGCTCCTTTGCAGGAGAACTGAAGATATAGAATGTCATTTATTTTCTTCTTTCTGTTTGCTTAACTTTCATTCCGTACATTAATAGCCTGCACATCTCTGATTCTTAGAATCTAGTAACACTCTCGTATCATATGTCTAATCTGTGCAGTTTTCCTTAAATTGTTAAGCTTCTTTTATTTGTTTATTAGTTATGTCTTTTAGTAGTTGTGTATTGTAATGTCTATGTATTTGTGGAGTGTTTCTGCTTGGGTCTCCACTGAAAAAGGGCTTCGGCTCAGCTGGACTAACCCAGTCAACAAATGTCAAATAAATAAATAAATAAATAAAAGGGCATGTGGCAACTTTTTTAAAATCAGGTGACAGCCAAAAACGTTTAAGATCACGTGATCATCTTAAAATCATGTGACCGCCAAAAATCTTTAGAACTATGTGATCAGCTTTAAATCATATGACAGACAAACTCCCTGAACAAATCATGCATTAAGGCAACATATTCATTAAGTTCTAAAGTGAAGTAAATAAAAATCAAAGGCTGGATATCTGAATACATCAACATGTAAAACTATCTTTTATGTAAGAGCAATCATTAAATAGGTAATGCTTTACTGAGAAAATCTGTCTGATAAAAGAGGTAATGAATATCATCTTTCTAAAGCTCTTAGTTTTAAAAGATAGCTAATAGAAATCTGGCCATTAATCCCTGGCCAAGAACTTGCATTAAGTGTGAGCTGCCAGTATAACTCAGTTCTTCCAATTTAAGTTGCCATGGGCCACCACGTTCACTAGGGGTTACCTTTTCCATAACTGCAAATTTAAAAAGGTGGTCTAGCCATTCCATTAAGTGTTTGGCTAGGGCATTGTTTGTTTTCTTTTTCTTAATGTCATATAGATGTTCAGCAATTCTTTGAACTTACACTCAGTTTTGCCTATGTAAAAATCAGGGCTGTGTTAACAGAGTGCAACGTATACTACCCCTCCTGTCAGACAGTTAAATGCTCCTTTTATATAAAATGTAAAGTTCTTTATAGCAAACTGTTCACCCATCAAAATGTAGGGGCAGATGGAACAGCATCCACATTTAGACATGTGAGGAATGTTGTTACTCTTATATGTGGATGTTCTGTTAAGATGTTTCACATTGTTTTCAAAATTACAACCCCTTCTGTATATTACGTGCAATGTATTCCCCACCTTCTCAATAATGTCAGTCTTCCCTTAGAATAGCCCGGTTCTTCTGGATAATGCTCTTAATAGTCGCACTATCAGCATTATAAGTTGTAGTAAAGTAAATAGTAAAGGTTGTATTCTGTACTAGATGATGTACAGGTGCAGGGATGTTAAATTCACTAGAGGGGGTAATATTGTTAGCCATAAAATCAATTGCCGATACATAAATTTAAGTCTTGGTATTTCACTTTGACCTAAAATTGGATTAAAAAGCCCCTTTCCTCTATCACTTCATACATTAGTTGGTTTACCATACCACAGGGGTAACCTCTAGCCAGAAACATACCCTTTATTGTCTCACATTCATGTAAAATAAAATTAACAAACCCTGACACCATCCATGCTGCCCTTACGACCTGACCCTTGACTACAACATGATTTTGGTGGAGGGGATGTGAGCTTGAAAAAAGTGTTTGAAAAGGGTTGTTTTCGATAAATGTGGGCAGAGAATTCAGCTCTCTCATTGTCTTTAGACAGAAGTATGTCTAGGTATGCAATACTAGATGCACTGGCCTCAGAAGTAAAATTTTAAAAGTTTATTGTATTAATATATTCGAAAAACTTATTAAATTTTTCAAGGTCATCATTCCATACAGTAAAAATGTCATCCAAAAAACGCGAATAAAGTTTATTGTGTTAATATAGTCGAAAAACTTATCAAATTTTTCAAGGTCATCATTCCATACAATAAAAATGTCATCCAAAAAAATGCAAATACAACATACAATATTTCTTAAATTCTGTATTAAATATAAACTTGTTTTCCCATGTTGTCATTACTATGTTTGCAAAGAGCCCACCACGACCAGAGCCCATTGCTACACCTTTAACTTCGTTATAGTACTCGTGTTCAAGTAATATATTATTTTTCAACACAATTTCAATTAAAGTTTCGTAGGTGTTTACATTATCCTGACTTACACCCTTCCATGTTAAATATTCTAAAAAACATTTGATACCTTGCTCATGGGGATGACAGTATACAGGTCCTTGACATCAACGGTAATGAATAAGTAAATTTCATTAAACTCAAGTTGATTAATTTTCCCAAAAAATCCCAAGTGTTTTTAGAAATGTGTTTTTCTTGGGTAACCAGATGTTTTAATTTTTCGTCAAGGAATTTGGCACATGGGTGTGTTGTCGAACCTCTGGCATCCACAATTTGTGTTATTGGTGGCTTTTCTATATTTTTGTGGACTTTTGGGATGCCAAAGATTGAAGGTATGATAGGTGCCATAAAATTCAAGTAATTGTATTCATTCAGATCAATTTGTTTGTGAATAAATCATTGTGTGTGCCTCACCCTTTTGTATGCTGGGTTTAGTTTGTTTAGTGACACTTTACTATAGGTAGTCCCCAAAAGCATATCAAGCATTTTTTGTTTG
The DNA here is from genome assembly GCF_019279795.1 of Protopterus annectens. NCBI lineage: Eukaryota > Metazoa > Chordata > Ceratodontiformes > Protopteridae > Protopterus > Protopterus annectens. The sequence continues at coordinate 1,266,201,497 of NC_056732.1, read as the reverse complement.
CAGTTATGTGCCTCCATTATCACCAGATCTCCACCTTTGTCTGGTTTCATAAGCCTCAAATTTTGGTCACTTAATTCTTTTAACAGCTTTTTCCCTCAGGTAGTAAATTCTCATTAGTATTTGAGTTCTGCTTGTTTCTTTTCAATAATGTCCGAAAGTCTAGTTCACAAATTTTCTCAAAACACTGGACTGTAAGATGAACTGTAGTGTTGTAAGTGCTACATGTCCTAAGGGTTTTAGGAACAGTTGTGGGGTTGTCAAACAAAATATTAAGTGTGAGCTGCCAATATAACTGAACTTAAATCACCAACAGTAAAGGGAATTTCACAATATACAATTATACTACTTGTTATATAGGTTTGGAATGTGCAGATATATTTGAACGAGTATTAACTTTTGCTCCTACTGAACATGCTAATGTGGCAAAACTTTTAATGGACTTCAAACAATATATAAGAAAGCTGAACCTGAATATTTTGTTTGACACCCCCACCATTGTTCCCAGCACCTTTAGGACATGTAGCACTTAGAAACCTCCAGTTCATCCAACAGTCCAGTGTTTTGAGAAAATTTGTGAACTGTATTTTCAAACATTATTGAAAAGAAACAAACAGAACTCAAATACTAATGACAATTTGCTACCTGGGGAGCAAAAGCTGTTAAAAGAATTGTGACCACAATTTGAGGCTTATGAAACTAGACAAAGGTGGGGGGCTGGTGATAATGGAGGCACATGACTACAAACATAAAAAAATGCTTGATATGCTTTTGGGGACTACCTATAGTAAAGTGTCACTAAAGAAACTAAACACAACATACAAAAGGTGAGGGACACACTTAATGATGTATTCATAGACAAACAAATTGATCTGAATGAATACAATTACTTGAATTCTGTGGCACCTATCATACCTTCAATCTTTGGCATCCCAAAAGTCCACAAAAATATTGAAAAGCCACCGATGAGACCAACTGTGGATGCCAGAGGTTCGATAACACACCCATGTGCCAAAATCCTTGATGAAAAATTAAAACCTCTGGTTACCCAAGAAAAAAACATTTGTAAAGACTCTTGGGATTTTGGGGGAAAATTAATCAACTCGAGTTTAATGAAAATTACTTATTCATTAGTGTTGATGTCAAGGACTTGTAGTCATCCTCCATGAACAAGGTATTGAATGTTTTTTACAGTATTTTACACTGAAGGCTGTAAGTCAGGATAATGTAAACACCTACGAAATTTTAATTGAAATTGTGTTGAAAAATAATTGCATATTATTTGAACATGAGTGCTATAACCAAGTTACAGGTGTAGCAGTGGGCTCTGCATGTGGTGGGTTCTTTGCAAACATAGTAATGACAACATGGGAAAACAAGTTTGTATTTAATACAGAATTATAGGTTCATAGGTTGGTACTAGGCTTTTGGCCCTAGGACTTATACAAGCCTAGCCATAACAATTCCATGGTTATTTCTTCCCACAGTATTTACTTCCCTGGACCCCTGTCTAGCAGGGGGCGACTGACATGATCCCCAGAGTGATTTCCCATCTCCCATCCAGTCATTAAGGTTCCTTTTGAAGAGGGCCAAAGAGGTGCTCTGCTTGACATGTATGGGCAGTCTGTTCCAGAGTCTGGGGAGTCTAGGTCAGGAACCTTATCCCTTCAGCATGTTTTGTCCATTGTGATGACTATGTTTAGATCCCTGGAGCGTGCCTCTCTGACGGATTGGGATTTCTTTTAAGTGTAGCATGTCCAACAGCTCTGGGTTTGGCATGGCCTTGTATCATCTCTGAGTAGACTATATGCGACAGAGTATAGGTAGAGTTTTTTTTACATGGTCAGCATAGGGCATCTGCTTTTTAGACCTGTGATTCTTTTAGTGAGGTATTTCTGCAGCATTTCCAGTTGCAGATGTCTTGAGAGGTACATACCAAACAGGGCATTGTATTCTGTAATGGGTCTAGTGAGGGATGAGTACAGTGGGAAAATGACCTCCTTTTTTGTGGATGAAAAGCCCTTTGTGATGAGGTGTGCCACATAGGATTTCCTGACTGTTGTGGCGAATTTATGAAATATTGTACGTTGTATACACATTTTTTGGATGACATTTTTATTGTATGGAATGATGACCTTGAAAAATTTAATACGTTTTTCGACTGTATTAACACAACAACAAACTTTTTAAAGTTTGCTTCTGAGACCAGTGCATCTAGTATTGCATACCTAGACATACTTCTATCTAAAGACAATGAGAGAGCTGAATTGTCCACCCAGATTTATCGAAAACCTACCTTCTCAAACACTTACTTGCATTTTTCAGGCTCACACCCCCCACCACCACCACCAAAAACATGCTGTAGTCAAGGGTCAGGTCGTAAGAGCAGGATGGATGGTGTCAGGGTTTGATCATTTTTTAGATGAATCTGAGACAATATAGGGTATGTTTCTGGCTAGAGGTTACTTCCGTGGTATGGTAAACCAACTAATTTGTGCGTCTGTGTCTTTTGGCTTTTCCCGGTTAGGGGTCGCCACAGCGGAACTCCGGTCCGCTAATGATTGGCAGTTGATTTTTACGTGCTGAGTTTCCAGCCCTAACGCACAACCTTCAACGAAGGCACGCCAATTCACGCATGTCTCCACGCAGAAGACGCTCTAGATGAGAGTCGAACCGGACAGCGTCTTACTGTGAGGCGACAGCGCTACCACAGCACCACCACCGCGGATCCATGGTTGGTAAACCAACTAATGTACGAAGTGATAAATGAAAGAGAAAGATTTTAGGTCATAGTGAAACACCAAGACCTGAAATTTATGCATCAGCAAGTGATTTTATGGCTAACAATATTATCCCTTCTAGTGAATTTAACATCCCTGCACCCGTACATCATCTAGTACCAGAATACAACCTTTACTAGAACCTTTATCACAACTTATAATGCTGACAGTGCGACTATTAGGAGCATTATCCAGAAGAACTGGTCTATTCTAAAGCAAGACAGACACATTATTGAGAAGGTGGGGGATACACCTCACATAAAATACAGAAGGGGTTGTAATTTTAAAAACCTTGAGGAACATTTTAACAGAACATCCACACATAAGAGTAATAAAATTCCTCACGTGTCTAAATGTGGATGCTGTTCCATCTGCCCCTATATTTTGATGGGTGAACAGTTTACTATAAAGAACTTTGCATTTTATATAAAAGAAGCATTTAACTGTCTGACGGGGGGGGGGGGGTAGTGTAGGTTGCACTCTGTCAGTGCTACCCTGTTTTCTTCATAGGCAAAACTGAGCGCAAGTTCAAAAAAAAAAAATTACTGATCATATGTACGACATTAAGAAAAGGAAAACAAACAATGCCCTAGCCAAACACTTAATGGAATGGCCAGACCACCTTTTTAAATTTGCAATTATGGAAAAGGTAACCCCTAGTGAATTTGGTGACCCATGGCAACTTAAGTTGGAAGAACGTGAGTTATATTGGCAGCTCACACTTAATGCAAGTTCATGGACAGGGATTAATGACCAGATTTCTATTAGCTGTCTTTTAAAACTAAGAGTAAATAGCAAAGAAAAAACAAACTGAATAAACCAAAAAGACGTAGTAAGCTGCCCACTCAAAAAATAAAACAGTTTTATTAGCGCTTTCATTTGGCAATGTTGTCAAACTTCATCAGATACAAGTTAACAGTAACAAAAAAGTTTTTAAATAGTATGTGTAATGTTGACATCACTTCCTGCATCAAGAATTAAAGATATATTGTACAATTCTGTCATAATTCAAAAAATAAATGTATTTTGACTTACATTGTGTAATTAACTCGTCTATCTAATGCCTTTAAATTTAATAAACATTTCACATTGCAACTGTCATTAAGACCAGGGAAGTTAAATGAACTTGGGCGTAATTGCCACAAAAGTTCCTTTTCTTCTAATATTAGAGACCATGGGCCACCTCTCTTATCAAGGACTACTTGTTCCAAAATGAAAAACAAAAATGAATGGTTCCTGTTCTCTACAATGTGCCTTGCCAAAGCATTGTTAGGATTGTAAAACTAAGAGCTTTAGAAAGATGATACCTTTTTATCAGACTTATTTTGTCAGTATAGCATTTACTATTTAATGATTGCTCTTACATAAAACTGTTTATTATTGTATGGTAAAAGATATTTTTACATGCTGATGTATTCAGATATTTAGCCTTTGATTTTTAGTTCAATTTTGAACTTATTGAATATGTTGGCTTAATGCATGATTTGTTCAAGGGATTTGGCTGTCACCTGATTTTAAGCTGATTTCATGATCTTAAACGTTTTTGGCTGTCACATGATTTTAAAAAAAGTTGCCACATGACCTTTTAGAATTGTATTTAGACAGTGTGTCTGGTTTACTTCATCTGAAGAATTTTTACTACAAAATAAAACAAAAGTGCTAATATTAGGTTTTAAGTTGTTGAGCTGGATTTGTCTGAATCTCTGTGTCCTTGAGTGTGAGTTTATCAGTTTGTCTTCTGTTTTGTTGAGATAACAGATATCTTTAAATCCAGGTCTCCCCTTCTCCCTTCCTGCTCCAAAGCAGTCTATCACACTAGACACTTTGGACTTTGCATTGGAGTAGTTTCATGAGGGATAAAAGTGCAGGGGATGTGGGATGTCAAGGACAGATGTAAGCACATAAATACTGAGGCAATGCTTGCCCTGATTAAGGCACTGAAATCTGCAGGCATCCTGCATTCCATCTGAGCAAATTTGTTTGCCACACAATGTGAGCAGGAACAGGGCAGACACTCACAAATGGAAACTAGATCCAAGTGTCTTCTGAGATTTGATCATCTGTAAGGCAGTCCTTAAGCAAACCTCTTTGCATCTCCTGTGAACAATCCCCTGGCAAGAATGTGTTCCTGGACTCCATGCAAAAAGGCCTGGAAGACATATCTTTTCTTTTCCTTGGACAGAAATATTCCTGTTTGCTTTCCACTAATATCCAGGGTATTTCTGAAGATTCAGAAGGAATCCCCCAAGGTCATTGTGGTGACTCCCTTCTGGCCCAGGCATCCGTGGTTCTACCTTCTTTTGAAAGTGGCCAGGTACAATTACCACAAGCTTCCTCACAGATTGGATCTACTCACACATGAACAGGGGTATTTGATACACAGAGACATCAGTCAACTTCAGTACACTGCCAGGATGATCGGGTCTTCATTCCTTTTAGGCACCAGTTTGCTAAAAGATGTGCAGCAGGTACTAATGGAGGCAAGAAAGACAGCTATTAGAAAATCATGTATTAGCTAATGGAAGAGGTTTTGTAGTTGTTGCCAGCAACATAACCAGCATACATTCAAGGCTAGTTGCCCTTTGGTTCTGTGGTATTTGTGTCAGTTACTATCCTATGGCCTTTCTGATTCTTCTATCAAGGTTCATTTATTAGCCATTTTGGCATGTTTGCATGTGGATCCTCCTTTTTCACTGCATTCACATGTCAAAATGTTCTTGAAAGGGATTTTGCATAAGAGGCCTCCAAGAAAACCTGTTTGAGATCTTAAATTTGGTTAGAGAAGTTGAACACTTTCTCCATTTAAACAAGCTGATCTGGCTGACTTGAGGTTCCCAACATGGAAAACAGTTTTACTGTTTGCTCTGACCTCTGCAAGAAGGGTATCTGAGTTGCAAACTCTGTCTCTGTCAGTTCTATCTTATTTTCTTTAGGAACTAGGTTTCTTTGAGAACTAATCCTTTTATGCCTAAAGTAGTATCCGAGTTTGCTTTAAGCCAGATTAATCATCTCCTTGTTTTCTTTCCTGAACCTAATAATGAAGGTCCATAACCTTGATGTCCATGGACAACTCTGGTACTATTTTGACAGAACAACCTCTTTCAGGTCATTGAATCAATTGTTTTTCTTGTGAATGTAAGAAGGGACAACCTGTGTCAAAAAAGACTTTATCCAAATGGTTGTTTAAGGCTATATACTCCCTATAACAAAACTATTCCAGGCAGGGTAAGGCCCACTCTGCCAAGGCCTTGGCTTCATCCATGGCTTTTTGGAAAGTTCCAAATGTATTCTAGAAGCTGCTGCTTGGTCCTCTGTACATATGCTTACAAAGCACCATAAGCTTGATTCCTTCTTTAGGTCCAGATCAAGCAGCTTTGCTCGAACCATTTTCCAGGGGCTCCTGGGCTTTTCTTCTTCCACTTCCCAAATGTTGTTAGATGTGGTACTCTAACCATATGGCTAAGGCTACTATAGCAGTGATGAACATTATGAGCATAGTACAGCTGTTTAATTAAAACTTACCATAACAGTGAATGTTCAGATGATCACTGCTGCAGCAGCCACTTCTTTCTTCATCTTCCTTGTTTTCTGGTGTGTTTTTTATGCCAGGGTGTGGACATTTATTTTTTTTGTTGTTCCTAGCATTGTCCTTTCAGGGCTCAGCCTCCCCGCTCTGCTGGCAGGAAAGCTCTGAAGGGCTTTGCTCCCAAACTTCTCTTTCAGTCAACTCAGCTTGAGCTGCCTGAAAGTTTTGACACATGGAAGGTGCCCTGAAGCTTTGGTAACTGGCCAGCTGTTATATCCTTGGAACAATCTAACCAATATAGCTAGTGCAGCAGTGATCATTCAAACATCTACTATTATGCTAAGTTTTACTTGCATAACTATAATTTCTGGTTATTCAGACCATTGAACAACAACTTTGGTTCTCTCTGTTGTCCCTAGAGCCACCATGGACCGGGAATAAGACATCCTGTACGGATGTTGGAGTGCCTTATCGGGCAAGAGATAGCCAGTCTTGATAGTCGTGAAAAGAGGTCAGGAATACCTCTCTGCCTAGCCAGACTGCTATGCCTATCCCTAGGGAGGTTTTTACTGACAAAAGTGAGTCTGCTTCAGAAATTCCTGTCAAAAGAAAACAAACTTAGACATGTATCATCTCTTGTATCAGTCACTTTGGATAGGAGTGATTTATAGAGGTTACTTAGCACAGCATTTAGTTCAAGCTCTTGACCTTTCCAGTTCAGCTGTTTCTGGTAAGAGAAAAAGGGAATGTTTATCATTCCCACTTCTGCAGTAGCGTTTAGGCCATATGGGCTGCTTTCTATGAAACAACAACAGGCCAGCTTCAAAATTCTCTGGCTTTCCCCACATCTTCAGTCTGCTGATAATCCCTCCTTGGGATTAGTGAAAGAGAAGATTCCTTCAGTACTTTGTCTGTTTTGAGAAGAAGGATCTCTCCAGCATCACATGTGCAGCAGTCAGCTAAGAGCGTCATTTCTGGCAACTAACTCATTGTTAAGGAACCTCTTAAAATTATTTATTTATTTTTTGATCAAAGTGCTATTTTCCCTTTAAGAAACCCAATATTTTTTTCACAATATCAGAAATTTCCTGTCAGGGAAAGCTGTTTTTAGCTAGAAGTGTTTATTAATGCATTTGGGGCTAATTTTATGAGAAGTTGTGCACTGCTTGTATAGACATTGAACTTTATGGGTCAGAAGAGTTTATGGAAGAATGGGTAGGAATGTGTGTGTCAGTGTAATGCTTATGCTTACTTCTTGCCAACCTACCTACCATATTGATTTCTGACTGTGAGTGTTTGAAGATTACTGACAGGGAAATTATGTTCTTTTACATTTTAAGGTAAGGGGACTGGGAAAGTGTTGAGTGTAAGTTTACTGCTTGTGAACAATCATTAGCAAGGTAACCTTATAACTGACTCACTCCAGCTACTCTTACAACTTTTGGTACCTCTTCACTGGCTACAGCATGGATACTCACACTGGTCTGGCTGGGTTGTTCTTCTGCAGTACTTTGAAATAAAAAGTTAAAAGGAGTCTTTCCTGTTGTCCTGGACTCGGTCTGTGCCTCAGCCAACATCGGGGCACCTGTGGTTGGCCATTGGTTGTTCCTCAGACAACTCACCTTTCCAGATTACACTTGTAGTTCATTCAACCATTGTGAAACAGGGATCAGCCACATCCTCTTCTGCTGCTCCAGTGTCTGTTACGAGCATGGGAGAACCATCTTCTCTAGGTTTGGGAGGCACTCCAGGAGATCCTTCTCTGGGTAACTGGGGCAAGAGACAATTAGACTGGGCAGACATCCCTACCGAGTCTGTTATCTTCTACTGGAATTCCTATTAAAAAAATGAAATACTGTTTTTCTGAAGAAGTAACTGTTAAAAAAGATTAGTTCCTTACCTTGTCTAGGTAGGCATTACCGACAGTAAATACTGCTGCACAGACGCTCTTACAGATGGGCATCCCTTGTGAACTTATTCCTGAGGAAAGAGTCTGATGATTCTGACTTTGACAGAGAGGGGGCTTCTTCTTCTACAGATTCCCAACACCAACTCTAATTTTGAGAACATTTTAATTCTTAGCCTTAGGGTTGAGAGGGTGGCCTAATGGTTAAGTTATTTGCCTTACAAACACAAGGTGCAGGGTTTGAGTCTCACAAGGGATAATTGGCTAGGCTTAAAGTGGCTCGCAAGGGCAGTTAGCTTAATACTAATCTATGATCCTTGTGACGGAATCTTCTTTTAACCAGACCATTGCCAGGATGAGTGAGGTGTTTTTATAGTAAAAGATGTTCTCCCTGAAATGAGGAGGTACTATGATATGTTACAAATGGATATACCTCATTCCTTTCCCATCCCTCCTTTACTGCCAGCCCTGGAAGATGTGTTGAGTGCTTCCTGTAGTCATACTGATACCCAGCCGTCATGTTCTAAAAAAGCAGAACTTTAGGCTAATAAATTTTTCTCTCACGTTAGATATGACCCAGTTGTGATTTCAGTTCCGTCTCATGCTAGCAACAGGTTGGTCCTTAACACTAACCCTTTCACCTGGTGACAAAGAAGATAAAATGCTGCACCATGTAAGTAAAAGAATGTTTTCTTCCACTTTAGCCTTCAGAATTTTGAATCATCAGGCATACCTGTTGAAATTCATGCTTTGTCATATGGACAGTCTGAGGGAATTGGCTTCCACTCTTCCTACAGAAGAAAATTTGTTTTTGAACCAAACTGTTTCAATCCTGTCTAAGGTATCTAAACATGTTTTGAAGAATGTCTGTGATTGTGCAGATACTATGTCAAGGGCCCATTGTACTGCAGTAGTGTTGATAATGTATGCTTTGGTACATAACAAAAAGTTTGCTGATGAGGTGAGGTCTGAAATCTTTGATTCTGCTTTAGACAAGGAGGTATTGTTTGGCCCTTTTGCTACCCAGGTTCACAAAGAATAAGATGAAAGAGGGAAATTGATTCAGGGAGTGTCTATGATCTTTCACATACCCCAGTACAAATCGTGTTACAGCCCCCTGCTACACAAAAAAGCCAAGTAAGCAAAGCCAGTCTTTTTCTGTCGAAGTACAAAAAATAGATGGCTGTGGCTTAATAACAAGAATTAGGGGTCTTTTCAGGAATAAGGGGACAGACCAACAGTACAGAATGACTATGCCAGCATTCTTTACCCTCTTCCCTCTCTTCCAGCCAATATATTTACAAATTTGCACCTCAGACTGGTCATTGACATTCCTCCTTTGGCAAAAAAATAATCAGACTCTTGAGTGTTAAAAGTGGTGCAAGAGGATTACATATGGCACTTAAATACAAAATCCTACTCTCAGGGAAATACTTCCCCACCCTTGGAAACAAACAGAATATTTTTCTTAGGTTCCTCAGTCTTCACACACCCAAGGAGTCCTAGAGCCATAAGTCAGAGGCAAAGGCTTCTATTCCAGAATGTTTCTGTTAGCAAATAGAGACTACTTGAAGACCAAGTTTTAAATCTTTCCTTTCTAAATCTGTATGTGAAAGTTCTAAAATTCAAGATGGTGACCCTTCAGAATCTAAGCTTCATGGTAACATTAGATCTAAAAGATGCATACTATCACATTTCCATAGCCAAATGCTTCAAGAAAGTTCTCACATTTTGTGTGTCTAGGTCACATTATCAGTTCTCCGAATTACACTTTTGGTTATCTACTGCTCCAAGAGTTTTTACAAAGTGTGTAACTCTAGTCATAGCCTATTGCAGACTGAATGGCATTCACATAGTTTCTTATTTAGATGACTGACTTATCTTTGCAGAGTCTTTTTCCCAAATGTCAAGAGTCCTAAACATAGGTTTATTCTCTTACAAAACCAGTCTGGGGTTCAAGATAAAAGTTCAGAAATCCTCCTTGACCACATCACACAGGACTATCTTTCTAGGATGTATCATAGACACCTTGCAGCAAAAAGCTTTTTTGACACAGGAAAAGGTGGATTTTTGTTTGGAAATTTTCCTGAGTTTCTAAATCGGTTTCGCACTTAAGGCCTCCATGATTCCTCTTGCTAGGTTGCAGATGAGAAAGATTCAGTGGATTCTAAAACATGCATGGACCCATTATTTGCATCCTCTGGGATTTGTTTCCAGTCTTGGGCTTAGTAAAAAAGGAACTGCACTGGTAGAGACTACAAATACATGCATCTCATTTTCTCCTCTGCCTCCAAGCCAATCTCGGATTTCACTTGGGAGCAGTTTCAATGGGTGTAAAGGTGCAAGGCCCATGAAAATCTTCAGACAAACTCCAAAGTGCATCTGTGTCAAACAGATGTGGGCAGTGGTCCATGCTTTAAATGTCTTCATTATCTATGGTCCCGAGGCATGGTGCATAAACAAGTAGGGGGACACCAGATTGTACCCTCTGTGCAGGCCAGCCATGAGAGCTTGGCAAGTAGATCTACAGCATTCCTTAACAACCCCCCCACCCCACCCCCGCACAGAGTCTTTCATCCGTTCAGAGCAAAACATATTGATAGATATCTGAGCATCGGGACAGACTCGCAAATGGAAACTAAATGAGAAATTGATCTGTTGTGGGGAATACATCAAATAGATCTGTTTGCCTCTTTTCAAAACAGACAACGGAACATATTTCCTGGAAAACATGCATTTTCATTCCCTTGAATGGGAATGTTCTTTTTTGCATTCCTACCCTTTCCACCAATATCCAGGGTGATTCTAAAGATTCAGAAGGACTCTCCAAAAATAATCGTGGTGACTTTCTTTTGCACCAGGCAACTTTGGAAGTCCTATTCCTATGTTGCAGTATTCTTGGTGTGGGATTTTCCACCTCAGGCGACCGGTACTTCGGCTCCTATACAAAAGCTTCAGCTTGGCTGTTGCAGTTGCATGGGACGTCACACGTAGGGACATAAACCAGGGACCTTAAATGTGACATCTGCACGAACAGACCCTAGAACTTTTCAGCTGCAGACGACCATCACATCATGTGCTTCGCTCCATCACCTCAAGATGTCGAAAAGCTAAGTACCCCACTGGGGTTTTTTTCTTCTTTGACCTCTAGCTAAAGCTTGGTTTGTTGTAGTAAACTTTAGCCGATGTCAGCAAAAAAGGGGTACATGCCAATGCGGGCACCAGATACCCCATAAAGACACGCACAACTACTGCATTTTTTGCCTAGGCCGAGAGCCCAATCACACCGCTTGCTCTGTCTGCCAATCCTTCATTACTAAGACTCTTCGCAGCCATCTGGCTGCACGTAATCTTTACCTAGAAAACCAATGACTTAAAAAATTAGCACTTAGGATGGATGCCATTTTGGAAGCCCCAATTGAACCTCTGTGAAAGATTCCTAGGCCCTCTTCCACTGCCTCTCCACTTTCAGACGCCCCGCCAGCTACCAATTTAGGAGTTGAGGGACGTCTGACAGATCTGTCAACTTTGGCGACCTTCGAGTAAGCCATTTTGCAGTTGACGACAAGCAGGTCCATGGAGCTAACCCAGACATCGGCTACTGCTGAGGTCGAGGAGTAACCGGACACAGCCGGGCCTCTGACTGAGATACCTCCTCCCAACACAGCTACCCTTAGCCAGGCATCCGATTCCAGGCCTACACCTAAGACTACCCCAGTTAAAAAGAAACAGAAACCCAAACATCTGGATACACCTGCTGAATGCCTACCTGATTGGTAGTCCTTCACCTCATCTTTGATGCAGGCCTTTATGGCCCTTAGGCCCTCAGCCTCTTGTCCATCTACTCTTCCTCTCCTCGGCCCTAAGCCTGCCTCTGTCTCCTCTCTTCCTCCACCTACTTCACACGACAGGTAAGAAGAGCAAGAGATCTATTACTCATCTTCTGAGAAATCAATATCTTACACCTCCCAAATAGCCTCTCCTCGAGAGTACTATTCCCCAGATGAATCCAGTGAAGAGGACTCCCCTCCCGAGGATATCATCTTTAGTGAGAGCATAACCAAAATTAAGGAATACTTTAAATAGGACACCTCTAAAATGTCTGATAATCAAAGATATTTTGAACAATTACAAATGGAATCTCCCTCCCCTTCTGCCATTCCACCTGTTATCCCTGCCTATTTAGATGCCTTTTACTTCAGCATCTAAGACACCAGATTCTCAGCCCCCTGCCCATAAAAGGCCAGATCACTTCTACAAGGTGCCTGATGACCAGAAATTTCTAGTCAAACCACCCCTGGCAGATCCTGCTGTGATTGCCATTTCTCCAGATAAACAATCCAGACTGATTATGTCTGCCTCTCTTTTACCTACAGACAAAGATTGCAAAACTATGGATAGAATTGGAAAGAATGGTTACACCTCTTCCACATTGGCCTATAGAGCCATCAACTGTCAAACCCATATGACCAAATATGCTCTGGACCTGGTTTCTCAAGCCTCCACTCTGCTGGCTGCTACTCCAGACTGCCCTACTAAATCTGACATCTCTTCCAAACTATCTCTTGTTGCCCAAGTAGCCAGACACTCCATTAGATGTTGTTATGATGCTGCAGTGGGCTGTACATGATCTGCAGAATCTGCAACTGTGCTTAGGAGATATTGCTGGCTACGTCTGCAACACTTGCCAGAAGACTTCAAGTCTAAAAGCTTAGATGCCCCTCTGGTGTCTAACTTCTTATTTGGAAAACAATCAGCAGACCTATTCAAAAATCTGCAAGAAAAAGTAAGGAATTGCAAGACATCAAGCATCTTCTGGTGTCTCCTATTTCTAAATATTACAGGAATTATCCTGCCAAAGCCACCTTTGTCAGGAGAAACCCTGCCCCATCTTGGACCTACCTCTTCCAGACACAGAGGGGCCAGAAGACAAACCCCTTACAGACCAGCTGTCTCTCAGCCCTTTCAAGATAGAGGAGGCCCCAACAGTGTGTGACTGCCTTGCCCATCTCCCTCTTTCTGCCCGCCTCTTCCACTGCCTCCCCTTTTGGAAGACCATCACCACAGACAAATGGGTTCTGGCTATTATTCAAAAAGGATACTTCTTCTCCTGGAAAGAAAGGCCACCCTTAAGGGGCATCCCCTTCCCCCCAGAAAATCAGAGACACCTCTTCCCACAGATTCTGAAAAACCTGGCTTTGGGTACTATAGAACCTGTCCCTCCAGGGCAGGAAGGAAAAGGCTTCAATTCAAGACTGTTTCTGGTCCCCAAAAAAGATGGACCATGGAGACCACTTCTAGACCTATCCTTCTTAAACCCATTCTTAAAAGTTCCCACCTTCAGAATGTTGTCCCTACAAAATGTACTCCCTCTTATACCAGCCCAGGCTTTCATGGTCACACTCGACCTGAAAGAAACCTATCTACACATACCCATTCAACCTTCCCACAGGAAATTCTTACACTTTTCTGGACCCTCCTCTCACTTCCAATTTACTGCATTGCCCTTTGGTTTGTCCACTACTCCCAGAGTGTTCACAAAATGCCTGGCACCTGCCATAGCCTACTGCAGAAAATGAGGGATTCAGATTTACCCCTACCTGGATGACATCCTGATCCTAGCAGACTGGAAGGAAGCCCTGTTAATCCATCTAGAGTTTACCATGTGCCTACTCCAAAGACTGGGGTTCATCCTCAACTTCCCAAAATTTTCCTTGACCCTAGAATAAGACAAAGCATTCCTGGGTTGCAGGATCAACACAGTCTTAATGAAAGCCTTTCTTCCGCAGGACAAGGTCAGCTCCCTGTCCTCCCACTTCAAAGCCCTTCTCCAGACCCAGCAAATAACTGCAAGGCAATTCTTATGAACCCTGGGCTTAATGGCAGCCACCATTCCCATGCTACCACTAGCCAGAATGCACATGCGAAAGCTACAGTGGCATCTAAAAAATGTATGGTCTCAGCACCAACATCCTCTAGAGCAGGAAATCACTCTCAGCCTACAGTCAGAGCTAAAATGGCAGATTCAGCAAATTCAGCTGAACACGGGCCTCCCGCCACAGTTACCCACTGCAAACCAGTTCATGCATACAGATGCTTCAGACCTAGGATGGGGAGCCACAGTGGCAAACTACAGGGTTCAAGCAAAGTGACACCCTTCCTTAAAGAACAAACACATCAACGTGAGGGAAATGACAGCAGTCCTGGCACTGAAAGCCTTCCTTCCACTCCTACAGCCAGGTGTTCTCCAAATAATAACAAACAACACCACAGTTATGTGGTACCTCAACAAGTAGGGAGGGACAAAAGTGTACCACCTTTGCAAGCTAACATTGCTAATCTGGGACCTAGCTTCACAACACAACTTGTCCATGCAGGTAACCTACATCCCCTCGCAGGACAAAAAACAAGCAGAACTTCTCAGCAGGAGATCCTCTCCAAATCACAAATGGGATGCTGGACAGAAATGTCTTTCTAGATATTGTCCACCGGTGGGGCACACCAAGTAGATTTGTTTCCCTCCCCCCAGAACCGACAACTGCAGACATTCTGCTCCAAGACCTACTCCCCACTAGCTTCGAGAGTAGACGCATTCAGCATTTCATGGAAGGGAAAGTTTCTAGATGCCTTTCCTCCCTTCCCATTAATTCAAAAAGTCCTCCTGAAAATCAGAAGAGAGAAACCAAAAATCTTATTGGTGACCCCCTACTGGCCAAGGCAGCACTGGTTCCCCCTACTTTTCAATCTAGCCAAAAGCAGTCACCACAAGTTACCCCACAAGGTGGACCTTCTGACACAACAAAAGGGAACCCTCATCTACCCACAGTGTGGATGATAAACTTCTAATACCTTTCAGGCACCACTACTCAGAGGACATGCTTTCAGTCGTGAGGAAGGCCAGGAAACCTACTACAAGAAAATCTTACTTAGCTAAATGGGAGATTTTCAAAATGGTGCCTAGGCAAGGGCAGGGATCCATGCATCGCAGATCCCCCCTAGTTCTTGCCTATGTGTGTCAACTAGTAAAGGAGGGACTTTCTTTCTCTTCAGTGAAAGTTCACCTTTCAGCAATCTCAGCCTGCGTGCCACTAGACCGCCCACTACTAGCCAGGCTCGATGTGAAGCTATTCTTAAAAGGGGTTTTGCACATTACAACACAAGAAAACCCATTTCACCACCCTGGGACCTGAACTTCATCCTGGAAAAACTAAGTCTCTATTTGAACTTGCTAGTACGGCTACTCTGCAAATGTGCACTTGGAAGACAGTCCTGCTAGTGGGCATAACCTCAGCCAGAAGGGTGTCTGAATTACAGGCCCTAATTGCCTGCCCGCCATACACTGCTTTCCATAAGGACAGGGTAAGACTAAGAACTAACCCTTCCTTTATTGCAAATAGTGGTCAGTGATCTGTCCTTAAACCAATCTGTTCATCTACCCACCTTCTACCCCTCTCCCACCAATGAAAGTGAGAGAACACTCCACTCTCTGGATGTACACAGACAGCTAAGGTTTTACCTAGGTAAAACAAAATCCATGAGAAAATCCAATCAGTTCTTTGTTTCCTTCCACCCCAGGGCCCTGGGCAAGGCAGTCTCCAAACAAACCATTGTATGTTGGATTAGAAAAACTGTTTGCCTGTGTTATTTACACCATGACAAAAAACTCCCACAGGGAGTTAAAGCTCACTCTACCAGGGCAATGGCAGCCTCCAACGCCTTCTTAAAAGGCCTGGACACTGCATCCATACTACATGCAGCCACATGGTCCACCATTCACACTTTTACAAAACACTATAAGTTAGACAATGTCTCCAGAGCACATGCAGGATTTGCCAGAGCAATTCTGCAGAACTTTGTGGAATCAGCTTCTTCTACCTCCTCCCTTCTTTCCAACGAAGCTGTGATACTCTCCCACACCAAGAATACTGCAATATAAGAATAGAAGGACATAGAATAGTTGTGTAAAATCTTACCATAACCATAGATGTCCTTCTCTTCCATGTTGCATTATTCCTTCCCACCCAACTATAACCCCCTTATCCTTTTTCTCTCACTCATTACTGATCTGTCTTGGGTCTCCTGGGGGTTATACCCTTCCCAGTGGCCAGTTTAACCACAAAATGGCTACTTGATCATATGACTGATATCACTGGCTACTGTACTTACTCCTGTCCTGCTGGGCTTTCAAGTTCTGAGGTCTGTGCGTGCAGACAACACATTTAAGGTCTGTGGTTTATGGCCCTACGTGTGACATCCCATGCAACAGCCAATCTGAAGCTTTTGTATAGGAGCCGACGTACTGGTCACTTGAGGTGGAAATTCCCACACCAAGAATACTGCAACATGGAAGAGAAGGACATCTATGGTTATGGTAAGATTTTACGCAACTATTCTTTCTCCCTTTTTATAAAATTGGCCAAGGGCATTTACCACAAGCTTCTTCGCAGACTAGTCTTATTCACACATGACAAGGGGAGTTTCATACACCCCATTCTCAAACATCTTCAGCTAACTGTTGGTATGATTTGATTCTAATTCTCAATTTTAATTCCTTCTAGGCATCTCATTTCAGAGGGAGTGCAGCAGATACTTGAGGCAAAAAAAAAGCCAGCTACTAGGAAATCTTATATTGGCAGGTGAAAAAAAATTTGTAGCTAGTACCTAACCAATAACAAGGACCCTCTCAGGGATTATGTACCACTGGAGCTCAGATATTTGTGTGAATTGTTGTCCTCCTTACTCTTCTGTAAAGGTACATGTTGGGGCTTTTAAAGCTTGTCTGCCCCTGGATCCTCCACTTTCTCCAGTATTTTAGTGAAACGGTTTTCTAAAGGGAGTTTTATATTTGAGACCTCCTCATAAGCAGGTTGCTCCTTCCTGGGATCTTAACTTTGTGGTCAAAAAGTCAGCCATGTCTCCTTTGTACCTGCTTACCAAACTTAAGGTTCATTGCATGGAAAATGGTTCTCGTTGCTTGATATTTGAAAGAAGGTTATCTGAATTGTAAGCTCTTATGGTGGGTAAACCCTGACTGGTCTTCCATTGAAATAGGGTGTTTTTAAGAACAAATCCTTCATTCATGCGCAAGGTTGTCTTTAGAGTTCAGTATGAGTCAGGTTATCAGTCTCCCAATGTTCTATCAAGATTCTCAGATCCACGAAGAAAGGATTCTACATACTCTAGTCGTGCATAGGCAGCTCAGGTATTATATTTACAGAACCAAGTCCTTTAAAAAAAGCTGATCAGCTGTTTTTTTCTTTGCTTGTCCCTTCTTTGTCCCAACATGTGTAAAAACAGTTTATTTTCAGATGGCATTCCTTAGCTATTTTACTAGAGCCTTGTCTCTGATGGCACAGTAGAAAGGGGTAGACTCGAAGTATTCTAGAGGCAGCAAAATAATCCCCTGTACAAACCTTTACAAGGCATTACAGGCTGGATTACTGTTTTAGATCCAGTACAGGCTTTGCTAGAACCATTTTCCAGAGTCTCCTCCCAGGTTGGATTGTGTTTGTTAAACAACCCACGTAACCTAAAGGCTACTGCAGCAGTGGGGATGGATGAACATACTATAGTTGTAAATGTTGCACTTACCTGTACATATTAGAATTCTTTGCTGCTGCAGTAATTGCACCCACCCTCCATGCCCCTATTTTTATATATGGTTACTTGTTGGTATGTGTAATTGTTGATTATTTCCTGTTTTAGTAGTCAGAATGAGTATGCTCCTTAACATTTAGGCAAGAAAGTCTTGAAGATTCTGCACTCTGCTTATTTTTCCCTCCACAGGGCCAACCAATTGGTAGTAATGGTAAAGGTGTGGGGGAAAGGCATAGCTTTTGGAAGTCAGCCAGTTGTTGTATCTTGGTAAAACTCAACCCCATATAGCTTAAAAGCAACTGCAGCAATGAGGAATTCGAACATCTGTTTTACGGCAAGTGCAACTTACACAATTGTACTTTACCTATTATAAAAGATATTTGGGTATGTGTAGTTTTTCCTTATTTCCAGATTATGTATTGTTTTCATATGAGTAATCTTCTGCCCAGTTGCTTTTAGTTATTGTGACGAGCTTATGTCTGAAAAAGGATCTCCCTACTTCTAATCCTTTTCATGTCTTTGAAGTGTTACCTTGCCCTCTTTCCACTTGTTCTTTTATTACTGAATTTTTTGGTCCTAGTGCATTTTGGCTGTTTGATTACATTTTGACTTTGGGGGGGGGGGGTTCCTGGGATAATGCAACATCATTGGTTAAGCCATGGCATTGTTTAAAGGCTTGTGTTTTACCTTGACTGCCTTCAGGGTGTGTTTTGAAGTAAGCACCATACTTGTAGTGCATAGTGTCATGAGAGAAGCATATTCTCTGCCTTTTGTATGTTGGAGCAAGTGGCAGAAACTGATCTGTGTCGTGTTACACTGTTGGTGTGAACCATGGGTATGGATCCGCTAATAATTTCTGTGTATTTAAAACTTTCAGTAACCTTTTCTAGAGTGACAGGACCTTCACTGAGGTTGCTTGTTCAATTTAATTGCATTTGAACAAGTGTAAAGTGGATGACTTTGGACATGGCAATTTCTATTCCATCATTTGGAAATCCCTGTCACTTTCTACATTGAAAATCACCACCATTGCAGTCACTGTTTTGCACCAGTTGTGATTTAGAGAGTTTTTGTTTTCCTCTGTGGTTGTGCAGCAGTTGAGTTGAGATGTACAATGGCATAGGGAGCAAAGTTTTCCATATGGGGTGTTTCTGGACTCCCCCTGCAAAACAGAAAGAAAAAAATATTTATTTGAGCTGAAGCTTTGACCTGCTTGTTTCATCTGGTTGAAACTTTACTGAATTTACTGTTGAAGAAGCATAAGGGAAGCTGTTTGTTCCCACCTGCATTGTAGTAAGCAGTAGCATATAATATATATTATATTAATATTATATATAATATACTATACATTATGGTATTATAGTATATAATAGCAATAGCATAATTAGCCACTCCAAGTTTATCTACTACTGTGCAGATTCTTACGTCAGAGGACTATTCCCTCTTAAATGGGCCTAACACAAAAGCTAATTCTCATTTTGAGGACATGAAAAGGATTGTCTTTGCCATTATAGATACGTATTCACACAACTGTAGTATATATTATATTTTGCTATCTTCATTTGTGAATGTGTTTTTGCTGTGTTTCTATGCCTGTATTTTTTTGTGGGAGGGATTCAACATGCTTTACACATGCGTGGTTTACAGTCATATAGTACTAATACAAGACTGGGTGTCTGAAGCTTATTTGTTGAAAACTGTATAAGGCAAATGGAAAGCATTCAGGAAGTTAATGAGGAGATACAATCCTTCGAATGGAATCCATCCTGCTTCCCATTATGACTGTGGTTGCACTACAGTATTAAAGACACACACACACACACACACACACACACACACACACACACACACACACACACACACACACACACACACACACACACACACACATGAAAGATCCTGGTAAGGCTTGAAGTCTTCAGTGGTTCAAATGGAGACTACACTTTTGAAATTTGTCTGACACACAACATTTGTCTAATGCTAGCCTACACGGGGAGTTTTGATTTCATCAGAAGGAACCAAATACCATGTGACCATGTCACTGACTATGTCACTTTCTCAGGTCTGCTTTCTACCTTAACACTTCACCATGCATTAGGAAAAGGAATGGGGTATTTCTGCAATACCACCTTCTTCTCCTAAGCTGTTGCATTCCACTTTTCTTTCAAGACTGAGAAGGCGTATATTCCCTGGTTCTAAGTTCTTTATCCCTTGTCTGAACAAAAAATGAGATAGCCTGTTTGTTGCAGTTCCAGTCTTTAGTATGAGAATTAAATATTTTCATTCTCTTGCATATCTCACTCCTGATATTTCCTTCAGTAATGCCTTAAATTTGATGAGAAAATGTATTGATGGACCAAAATAAATGTCTCCACCCAGGAAAAAAACACATTTGTGGGTGTAAGTCATGTAGTATTTACTCACAAGTACTGTATGCATGCATTCGACTGATTCAGGCATGGGCAGTAATACCCTTCTTACAAGTATACCAAAAACAGTTATTCCCATAATAAGTGTCCATTTTCTTTTAAATATAAGAACTAATGTTTGCTTTCATTCTGTTTGGTAGTCTGTTCCATGCATCAGCTACCCTCTCAAAGAAACAATTCGTATAGCTCTCATTCCTATCTAATCAACTACAGAGATTGCCTGATTATTCTCTACGATTCTTTGATAACCCCAAACATTTCCAGACCAGTTGTCTGTATATACCTTATATATCTGAATTAGTTCTCCTCTTATTTATCTGTATGAAATGCTGTAAAAGTTCAAATATTTTATTTCTTTTTGTAATAACTTCAGTTTTACATTTGTTAAAGCAGTTAGTTTTTGTTCTACTCTTTCCTAGACTTTATAAATCTTTTTATACAGCTTGTAGTTTTATTACTATCATTAACCAATTGGTTGATATGATCAGAAAAACTCAGAGCTGTAAATGTCCATATACCTAGGTCCTTAAATAAATTTACAATTTTCAATCACTGTGTATCGCATTAAATATTCACCTTTCAGTCTGTGTCTTACAGATTTCATGTGCTTGCTTTTTGAGGTGTTAAGCATATCATTTTTCTGTATCCAAATGGTCCATTTAGTCAAGTTGTTTTACAGATGTCCTGTTTGCAACAGATGTAATCAGTTTACCTGTTTTCAAGTCATCTGCATACAGACTAGAACACTTCAGAAGAAAAAGATTGAGCTGAAAGATATAACCTAAACGAGCATAAGCCTAGGTTAGAGCGCTGCAGGGCACCCTGACTGTAACCTATAATTCCACCTGTCCAATTGCTGTTTGATACTCGACATGCCCTATGTGTAAGCCATATAAATTCCATTATGGCACATTTTTTATTTGTCTTATGATACGATAGAATAACCTGTTCATCATATAAATCCTGGTGTATGGTTTCAAGTTCCAACCTTTCCAATTCTGTCAATTTATCCAAAATAACTTGCACCATTATCTTTCCACAGCAAGAAATTAAACTTGTATGTCTACATGACTCTGGGTTTGTCCTACTTTCCCTTTCCTTTAAAGATGGGTTTAACAAGTGTATGTCTCTAATGTTGAGGAATATCCCCACACTTACAGCACCAACATATCAGTTATTCACTAGGTCATTTAAGTTCATAAGTTCTTAGGTTACTAGACTAGCCCTAGAGCGCTTACAAGTCTAGCCATATTAATCCCAAGTTGCCACATCTGTCCTTATTAAGGGAACATGTCTTGCAGTGCGAGTCTGTGGTCAACACTGACTCCCCCGTCCATGAAGGACATGGGTGCCACCCCTGGGATGAATTTATAGTCTCCCATCCATTTTTCCAAGTTGCGCTTGACTAGGGTCAGTGAGGAGCTCTGCGTCACGTGAATTGGAAGTTTGTTCCAGAGTAGCAGCAGTCTCTGGGAGACATATTTGCCTCTCTGGCATGTTTTGTTAATGTCACAGGCTAGGTTAAGATACCTGGAACAAGTGACTCTTGTGCTGTTAGATTTGTGTATGTGAAGTATATCCATCAGGGCAGGGTTCCAGAGACTGCCCTGTAGGCCAGGCTCTAGTGTCCTGTCAGCAGCCTATACAATACAGAGTACAGTGACAGGGCTGTTAGTCTGTCCACATACATCATAGCTTGGAGGCCCTGTATTTTCTTGGTGAGGAACCTCTGTGGTCTGTCCAGCTGCTACAGGTGTCTGTTGAGGTACAGGCAAAAGGGGGTTTTGTACTCTTAATGGTCTGATGAGGATCAAGTACAGTGGGGCTAGAGGATCAAGTACAGTGGGGCTATAACATCCTTAAACCTAGACGTGATGCCCTTACTTATGAGGTGTGCAACATAGAATGCTTTCCTTATTGGAGAGGAAACTTGGTGGTTGAAGGTTAGATTACTATCTACCTGTGTCCCTAGGTCTCACACCACTGGATTTGAGCTTAGGGGGTGTTGTCAGTACTGTAGTTAGCTGGGAATTCTACTTTGCCAAAGAGAAATAATAATGCACTTTTTGCATTTAGTTTTAGACCTTAATAATGCACTTTTTGCATTTAGTTTTAGACCTTTATACGATCCGAGGAAGACAACAGTCGAAAGCACTTATCGGATATCTTCAAGGGACAGTTTTGAGCTTATTTATTTTTCATTTTATTTTCAAGTCGAAGTTTATTCATGTTAAAGGACTACATTTTAATTGGAACACTTGTTGATTTCGTTGATTGGCCATCCTTGGGTGTATTTTCTGTCTTTCTTCTGCTAGTTTTAGACCATGGCTTTGGCACCAGTCATTTGTCTGTGTTATTATGTTAACATCTCTGGGGGACTCGGTTACACCCAATTTGCAATCAACAGCACACTTGGTTCATAGGTGTGTACTAGGCTAATGGCCATGGGGCCTTTACAAGCCTAGCCCATAGAAGTGCCCTAGCATTGTGCCACCCATCATTGGTTCCCAGTGCCTCTATCAAGTAGAGCCACTGGACTGATCCCCGGGGTGAACATTTCTATTTCCTACCCACTCATCAAGAGTTCGCTTGAAGAGGGCTAGTGAGGTGCTCTGCTTGACATTTTTTATTTATTTTATTATTTATTTTACATTTGTTGACCGGGCTAGTCCAGCTGGATATATGTCCATTTTCAGTGGAGGCCCGGGGAGAAAAGCTCCGCAAATTACAACAACATAAAAGGTCAAGACAAAGACAATAACAGTATAATTTGGTACATAAGAAGTTTTAACAATTATAGTACAAGCCTAAGACCATATATTTTATATTTCAGTAGGAAAAAGAAAAAAGTTATCTAAGAAGAGATGAATAAGACTAATACATTTGCATTAGAAATGATGTAGTACAAATCTTTATAACATATTACAAAATTAGATACACCTAGTAATTTATGATAAGAGATACTAAGGTCTCACAAAAACCTAAGAAAGAAAAACACTAGAGATCAATAGATAGTATAGAAGATCAGCAAACAAGGATGGATTTCTAGTGTTATTTAACACATAGGTTGTGATACTATATGAAGGTGTTTGATCATTCCACAGTATATACTTATATACATGAGAAAAAAATCCTAAGGAAGGTTAAGCTCACTAAAAATTAGTGAGACAACACAAGATCATGATCATGGGAGGCTAGGAATTGTGGGAGTCTAGTTAATAGTTAGGTACTTAGTCTGGGTTAACACAGGGGCATATAGCCAGTGTGATTTGAGGTAGGGTTTAAGCTTGCTTTTAAATAAGCTGACAGAGGATATTGAGGTCAGCTGGCTTGGGAGGATGTTCCAGGCTTTACCTACTGTATTGGAGAACAAGGTGTCACCAGCTAAGTTGTTAGATTTTGATATTTGTACAAGTAGGTTATTAGCTGAGCGTAAGGTCTTGAGGTTATTATAGGGGATGACTAGGGATGTAAGTATGGGTGTATTTGGAGGTAAATACAGGATCTTATGGGCTACTATTAATTGATTGAAAAGTATTAAATTTGGCAGCTCTAACCATCCTAACTGATTCAGATTGATACAGTGATGAGTTCTATAGGAGGACCCAGCTGCAAATCTGGCAATATTGTTGTAGGAGGATGTAAGTTTACTCAGATTACTTCTACATATTTTGGTATAGATAGGGAGGCATAGAGCAAGGTAGAGATGAGGTGGGTGAGCAATAGTAACCCTGGCTGGAGGTGTAAGAAAGGGTTTTATTCTATAGAGGGAACCTAGTTTCTTGTTTACTATTTTTATGGTGTTATTAATGTGAGGTTCAAAGGACAAGTTGTTATCTATTAGTACCCAAGGTAGTCTGTTGGTTGGTTCAGTAGATATAGTTCCATCATTTGAAGTAATAGTAAAGTTAAGTGGGAGGTTCTGCGGGTGGGAGTAAATAGTAGCATTTTTGTTTTTTTGGGGTTAAGGATAAGACGTCTTTGTAGGAGCCAGTTTTCAACTGTACTAAAGGTCATTTGGGTTAGTGACTGAAGTTCTGATTGAGAAGCAGCAGCGCATATGAGTGTGGAGTCGTCAGTGTATTGGATACAGTCAGCTTGAGGAATTACAGAATGAAGGTCATTTGTAAAGATGGAGAAGAGTAATGGGCCTAATATAGATCCTTGCGGGACCCCTAAAGTGACTGGGACTTGGGAAGATAAAGTATTTTCCCATAGTACAGCCTGTTGCCTGTTATGTAGGTATGATTGGAACCACTGTATAGTATGGTTGTCCAATGACAGGTTTTTGAGTGTGTCTATAAGGAGGTGGTGATTCACCATGTCA
Organism: Protopterus annectens; assembly: GCF_019279795.1. Taxonomy (NCBI): domain Eukaryota; kingdom Metazoa; phylum Chordata; order Ceratodontiformes; family Protopteridae; genus Protopterus; species Protopterus annectens. The sequence goes on along the minus strand of NC_056732.1, from coordinate 1,266,176,935 downwards.
AATGCTTTGGACAGGTCAATAAAAACAGCTGAGGATAGAGTATCAATATTACGATTACTGTTAATATGGTTAGTGAAGGATAAGAGAGCAGAGGTGGTGCTATGAAATGGCCTAAAGCCATGTTGACAGGGTGCTAATAAACTGTGATCGAGTAGGGTAGGTTAACAGTTGTATGTGTATACATTTCTCCATTATTTTTGCCAAAGGAGATAGAATAGCTATGGGCCTATAATTGGACAACTCTTTGGAGTTACCGCCCTTATGCAGGGGAATAATGTGAGAAACATTCCAGATTAGGGGAATAGATCCTTCAGAAATAGTTCTGTTAATGAGGATGGATATGGGGTAGGCTATGACTTTAGCATCTTTTTGCAGGTATTCTGCAGGTAATTTACCAGCAGAGAGAGTAGTGGGTTTAAGTTTCTGTATGAGGTTACAGATAAGTGAAGTGGGCACTGGCTGAAAATGAAATTGATGAGAATTATTGGTAAAGGTTGTGGCAGAGCCTGGGGTGCTAGGAGATAGCTGGTTGGCTAGGGATTGTATGGTTTCAGTGAAAAAAGTATTAAATGAGTCAGCTATTTGGATGGGATTGTTGTGATCAGAGCCAGAGGGAGAGGGAGTACTTGAGCATCCAGGGTATAGGAGGTTATTGATACCTCGCCAGAATTTTTGGGGATTATTTTGGTTGGTTTGTTGTAGTTGGTAGTAGTAGTTTCTTTTATCGGCTAATATGGCTTTTTTGTTTCATTTCTTAGCTGTCTGAATTGCAGGTGGTCTGAGGAGCTTTTGTTGAGCCATTTGGCCCATTGCTTATTTCTTTGGAGGATTTTTTTGTTTGGTCATTTTGGTGAGCCATGGTGCCGGTTTGGTTCTAATTCTAACCGAGTAATGGGGCATGGCTGTCTAAAATGGTTAGAAATTTAGAGTTAAAGTATTTCACGGCATTATCTATTGGGAGGTATTTCAGGGGTGACCAGTCACAGGTGACTAGTTCAGCTTGAAAGTGAGCAGGGTTAAAATTTTTGATAGTGCGAATGGTTCTACAGATGGTAGAGTTTAGGATGACAGTTTTTGTTCTGATTAAATAGGTAAGCAAGTGATCACTTATGTTCTCAGGGAGGGTGCCTGTTTTATAGTGTAGTTGGGGGGTATTAGTGAGTATCCAGTCAAGGGTACTAGTTTTGTTGTTAGTTTTATTGGTGCGGGTTGGGGATGTTATAGTTTGGGTAAAACCATATAAGTTGATATGAGTACAAGGCTGCTCGGATATACAGGAGATGTTCATAGTGTTTCACTGTTGCAGTCATGACTGTAGGGTTCTCCCCTGCCGGCAGGCAGCCCCAGGTCGGCCAGAATCCCAAAGTCTGGGTCCGGCGTCGGCTGTTCAACCATGCTCCCTGACGTCAGAGTGCCAGGAGTACAAAGCTGACAGCCAACGCCATCTTCTCCAGTCTTTCTTGCCATGCGGTGATAGCAGTTCGCATTTGCCGGTCGGCGGACTCCTGACGAATTTTACTGATATACTTCAATCCGAAGACTTTCTTCTCCACTCAAAGCTAAGTACCCCGTTGGGGAAACTTTTTTCTTGCTCCACTCCGATGTCAGAAAAAGTTAATAATTGTATTTCATGTGGGAAGCAAATACCTCATAAGGATTTTCATTCTTACTGTATTCCTTGCTTGGGCCCTGACCACGACGTAGCTAGTTGTCGGTTTTGTGCCTAGATTCAATCAACGTACAATTAAGCGAAGGTACGATTTTGCTTTTCATTACTTCGGTAGGCGCTTTAACTACAAAATGTCATCGGATACGGTCCCGGCTACCGGAGTTCATAAACGTCGCAAGGATAAAGACAGGCCTCTGAGGTCCAAATCTGATGACCGCGCACAAGCAGAGCCAGCTTCAGGTTCGGCCGTCATCAGTGAGGCGCTTTTGCAGCCCCTGTCGTCGGCCATTTCAGAACCGACGGCCGAAACGGACTCTGAGGAGCCAACCAGGCCTTTAAATATTTCTGTTGCAGGACCTTCGGACAGTGCTCCTTCGGATGGGTCCGGAGCCGCTGTGCAGGTACCGGCTTCCGAAGGGGTTTTCAGGCCTACTCAGCTACTAATAAAGGCAAAGCCAAAGACAAAGGCAAAGACTCCTTCAAAATCAAAGACTTCTACACAGGCTTCTTCTGAACCGGCTCCCATGTCACATAAACAGTTACTCAAGATGGTGGAGGATTTACTTACTATGATTAGGGGTTCTCATCCCCCTCCAGACAAAAGGCCAAGGCAGGATATTTCTTATGATTCCTCTGATCAGGCTTCTGTTTCCACAGTTTCTTCTTCTGATCAGGAATATTCTTTCCCGCCTTATGAGGATTCTGATGCTGAAGAATCCATTCCTTCAGCTTCTCCCCCTGAGAATTTCTCTTTTGGGGAAACTTTACATGAAGTGAGGGAACATTTCCACTGGGAAGGACAGGAGTATTCGGAATCCAAGAAAAGGCTGAGGGAATTTCTTCTTCTTCCCCAACATAGACCCCTGGCTATTCCTCCTGTTTTGGATATTGTGGATGATGCCTTTTCGGAGGCTAACTTAATCCCTGACTCTTTTCCTCCTGCTCCTGTGAAGCCTGATAGGTATTACAGGGTTCCTGATTCCCATCAGTTTTTATACAAGAACCCTTCTGCTGGCCCTGAAACCATTTCTCAGGGTCCTAAGGGAGCTAAGGCCGCTTCTGCCAAAATTCCTACTCCTACTGAAAAGGATTCTCGATCCTTAGAAAGATGGGGCAAAAAGGTGTACACTTCTGCTACTTTGTCCATTAGGGCTTTAAACTGTCAGTTTCATATGTTTAAATATCAGCAATTTCTATTGTCTGTCTTAAAACAAAAGCTTACTTCCATTTCTGCCTGTGCAGAGGATAAGGAATTACATGACTTATTGCATGCCACTGAACAGGTTGGGAAGTATGGTTTACACTGTGGATTTGATGCCTTGGAGGCTTCTTGTAGGGCTGTGGCCTCTGGCACAGTCATTAGGAGGCATGCATGGCTAAAGGAACAAAATTTACCTGAACAGGTAAAGGCAAAATTATCGGATGCTCCTGTTCAGCCTAATGTTTTGTTTGGATCGAAAGCTGAAGAGGTGATTAAAAAGATGGAGGATAAGGCGAAATCAATGCAAACAGTTAAAGATTTCTTACAAGTACAGCCTCCTAGATTTAGCAGGAATTGGCCTTCAAAAAATTGGTCCTTTCCCACTTCAGACAGGCCTCAGAGGGGTAGATATAGACGTTCCAGAGGGAGGCCTCAATCACAAGCTGCTTATAGACCAAGACAGTGGACTGCTTCCACCCCTAGGGGAGGAGAGGACAGGTCACAATCTCAAAGGAAACAAACTCAATGACTCCCTCTGTGGGCTACAGGAACTTCTTCCTGGAAGCCCCCCTCGGAGGAAAACTCTCTTTTATCAAAATTGGACTCAAATAACCCAAGACAAATGGGTTTTGGATGTGGTTTTAAGAGGTTACAAATTCCATTTTCATACCTTGCCAAGGCCAAGCGGATGGCCAGACCTTCCAAAACATCAATGGACGGAGGCCTTAAACCAGGTGGAAGCTCTTTTGGCTATGAATGCCATAGAACTGGTTCCTCTTTCAGAGAAGGGAAAAGGGTTTTATTCAAGGCTCTTTCTAGTCCCAAGGAAGCAAAACTCATGGAGACCCATTCTGGATCTGTCGGTCTTGAACACCTTTCTAGAGATTCCAAAATTCAAGATGCTTACTGTACAGCAGCTACTTCCAATGCTGTCCAAAAATGCATGGATGGTAACTTTGGATTTAAAGGAGGCATATTTACACATTCCCATCAGGCAGGATTGCAGAAAATACCTCAGGTTCAAAGCCGGATCGAGGCACTTTCAATTCTCTGCGCTGCGCTTTGGATTATCTACTGCGCCCAGGGTCTTCACCAAATGCCTGGCTCCAGTAGTAGCTTACTGCAGACTCAAGGGAATTCAAATTTACCCTTATCTGGACGATTGTCTAATTCAGGCAGACAGCAAGGATGTCTTACTCCAGCATCTAGAATTTGTACAGAACCTCCTCAAGTTCCTGGGATTCTCTGTAAACATAAAGTCAAATTTGACACCATCATCGCAACAGATAACTTTTCTGGGTGCACTTCTAAACACCACAACCCAGATGGCATTTCTGACATCCGAAAAACAGTTACAGCTGGCTTCAACTTTCAGAACCTTGGCAACTTTAACTCCTCTATCTGCAAGGAAATTCCTGCAGGCTTTGGGTTACATGGCCTCCTGCATCCTTCTCGTACCATATACAACACTACACATGGGGAAAATACAGTGGTACCTAAAAAGTGTATGGTCTCAGCATTGCCACAGTTTAGACATACTGATCTTCGTTCTTCCTTGCCTTCAAAGGGAGTTTCTTTGGTGGTCCAGGGCATGTGCTCTAAACAAAGGGAAGCCCTTCCGTCTGCCTCCTGCCTCTCAGATTCTAACCACAGACACCTCGGATTATGCTTGGGGAGCCCATTTTTGGGCCAATTGTTTGCAGGGCCTTTGGACAAAGGATCAGAAGCACCTGCATATCAATTTAAAGGAAATGTTAGCCGTTCAGAAAGCTCTATTGGCCTTCAGGAATCTTTTACAACCAGGACGACTGTTAATACGGACAGACAACACCACAGTTATGTGGTACATAAACAAGCAAGGGGGATCTCATTCCTACCCCCTTTGCAGACTAGCCATGGATCTATGGGACACAGCTCTATCTTGCAATCTGGATTTTCAGGCTCAGTTTCTACCAGGGAAACAAAACTTCCTGGCAGACAGTCTGAGCAGACATCTTTCGGATCCACACAAGTGGATGCTGGACACCAAAATATTCAGGAAGATAACAGCAGTCTGGGGATGTCCTCACATAGACCTCTTTGTATCCCATCTAAATCATCAGCTACAGACTTTTTGCACCAGGATTTTCCACACAGAAGCTTGGAGAGTGGACGCCCTGTCATTCAGTTGGAGGAACCTCTCGGGATATGCCTTTTCACCTCTCCCTCTTCTTCCACGAGTTTTATTGAAGATAAAACAGGACAAGCCCAATATGTTCATCTTGCTGGCTCCAAATTGGCCTCAGCAGTTTTGGTATCCAACTCTAAAAAACCTATGCCTGGAGCCCCCTTGGATTTTACCTCAGTCTCCAAACCTTGTGTCTCAACATCAGGGTCAGGTTCTACACTCTCATGTCAGAACTCTCAGCCTGGCGGCCTGGTTAATCCAGGGCCTTTGATTTCTTCTTTACTGCCCAAGCAGGTTATTGATGTCATTTTAGAAGCCAGACGTCCTAGCACTAGAAAATCTTATGCAGGAAAATGGAAAAGATTCTGTTCCTGGATGCAGGCTCAGGATTCTGATCCTCTTCTTCCCAACATTACTTTAATTTTACTTTACTTGACAGATCTCTTACATAAGGGTCTCTCTTTCTCTTCCATTAAAATACATGCGTCTGCTATTTCTGCTCATTATAATACAGACCCTCCCATCTTTTCCCACCAGCTCATGCAACAGTTTCTCAGAGGATCTAAGAACTTAAGACCTCCTAGATCTCCTCCTATTCCTGCTTGGGAACTCAACTATGTTTTGGAAAAACTAACCTTGCCTCCTTTTGAGCCTGCTGCTTCTTCTGACATCAAGTTTTTATCTTGGAAGACAGCCATCCTGTTAGCCCTAACCTCTGCCAGGAGGGTTTCAGAGTTACAAGCTGTAATGGCTGTGGAACCTTATATTATTTTTCATCAAGACAGAGTATCTTTGAGGACTAATCCTACATTCATGCGTAAAGTGGTTTCCAAAGTGGCTTTAAATCAAACTATACACTTGCCAACCTTTTTCCCCACTCCTCAAAATAAAGGGGAAAGGATCTCACATTCCTTGGATGTACACAGACAGCTACGTTTTTACCTGAACAGAACTAAGGACATCAGAAAATCAGAACAATTGTTTGTTTCTTATGCTTCCAGTTCCCAAGGTAAAGCCATTTCAAAACAGACCATTTCTAAATGGATTGCTCATGGAATCAGATTTTGTTATTCTCACCATGGAAAGCATATCCCAGGGAGTATACGGACTCATTCCACCAGAGCTGCTGCCACTTCTGCGGCCTTCCTCAGGGGAGTTCTTACCAAGGATATTTTGGAAGCCGCAACTTGGAGTTCAGTGCATACATTTTCTAAGCACTACAATCTTCCTCTCTACTCTAAGTCTAGGGCAGGCTTTGCTTCTGCAGTCTTGCAGGGCCTTTTAGCGCCCCTTCCTCTTTATGACCACCTCCCTTTCTTTCAGCTTTGGGATTCTACCCTACAGTCATGACTGCAACAGTGAAACACGATGAACATAGTACAGTTGTGTACACATACCATAAATGTAGATGTTTGAGTGTCTTCACTGTTGCAGTCTGGGTTTCCCTCCCTCCTGTCCCCTCTTATTTTTACTTTTGTGTATTTCCTTTTTTCACCTTTCTTCTGAGGTGTATTTGCAAAGGTTATGGGACCTTTTTCATTTTGGGACTCCTGACATCTGGGGCAAGAAAAACTGGAGAAGATGGCGTCGGCTGTCAGCTTTGTACTCCTGGCACTCTGACGTCAGGGACGATGGTTGAACAGCCGACGCCAGACCCAGACTTTGGGATTCTGGCCGACCTGGGGCTGCCTGCCGGCAGGGGAGAACCCTACAGTCATGGCTGCAGCAGTGAAGACACTCGAACATCTACATTTATGGTAGGTGTACACAACTGTACTTTCCAGTTAATGTTAAAATCTCCAAGTATAATGGTTTCTTGGGGGTAGTTACTTGAGAGCCAGCTGAGGATAGCCTCTAATGTGTTGATGTTATTGCCTGGGGGAAGATAGACACATGATAGATATATGGTTTTGCTTTTGTTAAGCTGAATCTTAGAAGAATTTCAGCATTGTTGCAAAGTGGAGGTTTGGAGTCTAACAAGGTAACTTGTAATCCATTCTTATAAAGTATGGCTACGCCTCCTCCTTTTTTAGTGTTACTGTCACGTCTTATGATATTATAGCCAGGGGGTAGAACTGCACTGTCTTGTATTGATGGATTAAGCCATGTTTCAGACAGACAGAGGATGTCACAGGAATAAACATCAATAAGGGCATGCAGGTGAGCTATTTTGTTATTGATGCTATGAATACTAAGATGAGCTATCAGGAGAGAGTTGGGGGGCTTGGTAAATGTCTGTGTGATAGAAATTGTTGGTTTATCAGGCTGTGTAGCTGTGATAGTGGTAGGACCTGGGTTAGGGTGTATATCACCATCTAACAGAGAGTGGACCTGAACTTTTAGGATGAGTTGTAGAAGTTCAAAAATTGGGTTCTTATTTTTTCTAGCTAGTGGGTTTCTTTGAGAGATGTGATGGAGTCTATGAAATATGTGCTGAGTACTTAGCTGAGCTGGGGAGGTTGCTAACACTATGAGTGGAGCTGGGGGTAAGGACAGAGGTGTATGTGATGTGGGTATGCAGTCCTATGAATCTTTGGTGTTCGTAGAGAGTAAGTAGATAGGGAATGATAAGTATAATTAGGAGTAGTAATAAAGGTAAGGGTTTACAGGATCCTTGAGCCATTTGTTTAGGTTAAGGTGGTTAAATGTAGGGATATTTGTGGATTGAGTGGTGGGGTAATGGATAAAGGTAAATGAGTGATGGTTCTTTAAGGGGAGGAGATAGGGGTAAAGTGAGAATATAATAGAGGTAATAGCACTTTAAGGGGAGGAGTTAGAGGTTGGTCCTAATGCATAGGGGTGTGGCAGTTAGAGTATAAGTTTAGGACCACAGGGGGTGTGTGAGATTTGGGGGCAGGGTAGGGGAGCGGAGTGAGCCCGCAGGGCAAACGGAGCGGGATGAGCCACAGAGGAGTTCACCCTAGGAAAACAATCAGAGGAGCAGTAAGTAAAGCAGCAGAGGGTAAGGTGGCACAATGCCTTGATAATAGAATATGCAGAGGTTTGGCAGTGAAGAATATTAGAAGAAAGAAAGAATAGAGTGGGAGTATTAGCTCTTCCAGAATATTAGAGTCCAAGAGCCTGTAAGTTACTTAAAATTGGAGTCAGAATGGTGGTCTAAAGGAAACTGTTGCCCTCTAGTGGACAAAAACTGTACAGGAGAGGCAATATATACTGAGAAAAGAGTGCAGGGCAGTAAGTATGCTATAGAGGATTGAAGAGGAAGAACAGTAAAAATACTTGTAGTCTAAGAATGGGGAAGGGGTAACAGGTATGGGAGCAGATAGTAAAGGCTGCCAGCTGTCCTGGCTGGTGAAAGTAAACTTACAACCTAGGATGTCTCACACTAATTGTCTTAAGACTTTGGTTTAAAGCACGTACTTTACTTATAATTAAATTCCTTTGGGGACTGTAGTAGAGGGGAGGAAAGGTTCAGTTCCTTAGTTGGGGAAACCGCAGTGTGTTGAGGAGAATAGTTGTTTTTCAGCACGCAGGGCAAGTCCTCCTTAATACTGGGAAACCAGGTTGGGCAGCTGGGAATATAAAGGGAAAAGAGAGACAGTGGTAAGACACACAGAGAGATAAAAAATAGACAGTTACACAGGCTTATTAAGTAGTAGCTTGAGCATAGAACAGAGATAAACTTGCATAGTAAAACAGTCTTGACTGCACATATTACAATGTCTCTATCAGTGATAATATTCAAGCAAGACACTTATAAAAGCAATATAGCTCAGGAACAATAAAGGTTAAACTCTTCTATGACTCAGTCAAAGATTACATTCAGCAAGACACTTGTTAAAACAGCATATCTCTGAAACAATAAGGTTCAACTCGTCTTATAACTGTATCATGTTTGCATTTGTTATTTGTATAGATAGATATATATTTTTGTTTTAGAAAGGTAGGCTTCTAATTAGTCCTCCTTATTTGCACACATCATTGTTAATTAGGCTAGTCAGTATAAGGTGCTTGGGCAGAGGACGCTGTGATTTCTGTCATATGTATAGTAATAGTATGCAACAGGAAATACTGCTCTATATAACTATACAGTGGCAAACAATAGCTCTTCAAATCCATATGATGGTGAAAAGCAGAATCATAAACTCTATACAGCAACCTTAGCTGTCTTTATAGGTCTGAAACAACGCTAGAATGCTTGTAGTCATTGGCGTTGTTAGCGTACAAAGAACGCCATGACCCCAGTCTAATATATAAATATATTATGTAACAAGAGCGGTTTATAGTTTTAGTATCCGACAAGAGTTAGTTCTTATAAATCATACATTGTCCAAAAACAGTGTAAAAGCAAAAGGAACAAATGCAACATTTGAAGCATGTTAGCATTTGCCAAAGTATAGAGTCTATCCAATCTGTTAAAGTTCCTAAAACCAGAAACTCTACTCTAAAAGCAAAATAAAAGATAGATAAAACACGAAAACATCATTTAGCTTGCATGGTTGCATGTTAAGATAGTCCATTTTGCATGCATGCAGAAAGAGATGCATGTTACTCCCGGACTTGACTTCACATTCAAACCAGTAAAAAAATAAAAGTAGCAGAAGCAAACAGTAAAAAGCAGCTGGGGAGCAGGCACGCAACACAGTTCTGTACAAACCCGTCCACAGTTGTCTACAAACCATTTTACCAGGATTAGTACTTTACTAGGAACTCATGGTTTAACAATTATGACAAAGCACAAAAAAAAACTAAAAAAAAACCCTACGCCAGGACAACAGACAGCACAGCACCCTAAGCTAGGAGAGTAGAAGATGGATGCCGAAGGGGAGAAAGTATTATTATATGTGATGTCATAGACAAGAGGGAGGGCAAGAAAAGAAAAGCATAGCTACAGTAACAATTTATTTTTATCAGAGCAAAACCCTAGCAAGGAAGAGAAGGGGTCCTATGCTAACTAATAGTGAATAGTTTAGTTTTTTGTGATGCTTACGGATATGAGCATATAAGAAATACAGACAGGGAAGGAGCAAACAAAGTATTCTAAGAGATGATGTTTGGAGGAGTAGGGGGAAGAAGAAAGAGAGAACAATATATACATAGGTCCGAGGAGCCAGGAAGAGGTCACCTAGGAAAACAATCAAGGAGCAGTAAGCAAAAGGTAAGTAAAGCAGCAGAGGGTAAATAGCAGAGTTTTGGCAGTGGAAGAATAAGAAAGAAAGAAGAAGAGAAGAGTGGAATTATATTCTTCCAGAATATTAGAATCCAAGAGCCTGTAAGTTACTTAAAATTGGAGTCAGAATGATGGTCTAAAGGAAGCTATTGCCCTCTAGTGGACAAAAGCTGTATAGGAGAGGCAATATATACTGAGAAAAGAGTGCAGGGCAGTAAGTATGCTATAGAGGATTGAAGAGGAAGAACAGTAAAAATACTTGTAGTCTAAGAATGGGGAAGGGGTAACAGGTATGGGAGCAGATAGTAAAGGCTGCCGGCTGTCCTGGCTGGTGAAAGTAAGCTTAAAACCTAGGATATCTCACACTAATTGTCTTAAGACTTTGGTTTAAAGTACGTACTTTACTTATAATTAAATTCCCTTGGGGACTGTAGTAGAGGGGAGGAAAGGTTCAGTTCCTTAGTTGGGGGAAACCGCAGTGTGTTGAGGAGAATAGTTGTTTTCAGCACGCAGGGCAAGTTCTCCTTAATACTGGGAAACCAGGTTGGGCAGTTTACTTATAATTAAATTCCCTTGGGGACTGTAGTAGAGGGGAGGAAAGGTTAATTTCCTTAGTTAGGGGAAACCGCAGTGTGTTGAGGAGAATAGTTGTTTTCAGCACGCAGGGCAAGTTCTCCTTAATACTGGGAAACCAGGTTGAGCAGTTTACTTATAATTAAATTCCCATGGAGACTGTAGCAGAGAGGAGGAAAGGTTCAGTTCCTTAGTTAGGGGAAACCGCAGTGTGTTGAGGAGAATAGTTGTTTTTCCGCATACAGGGCAAGTCCTCCTTAATACTGGGAAACCAGGTTGGGCAGCTAAAAACCCTATTTACTCCACTGCCAGGACCGAACAGCACCCTAAGGCTAATTAGGAGAGTATAGGAAGTCTATAATAGAGCATGGACAGTCTGTGTTATGAACCTGTCCCTCCAGCATGTTCTGTTGATTGTGGCAATGAGGTTGAGTTCTCTGGAGCATGTGGTGTGGAGAGATTGGGATTTCTTTAGATGTAGCATTTCTAACAGAGCTGGGTCAGACATGGCTTTGTAAGTCAAGCACAGATTGCCTCTTAGTAGACGATATGAGACCGAGAATAGCTTGAGTCGTTTGAGTCTGTGTATGACATGTGTTTAAGGCCTAGGATCATTTTTGTGAGGTACTTTTGTGGCCTCTCCAGCTGTTTCAGGTGTCTAGTCAGGTACGTGCCAAATGGGGCATTATACTCTGATTGGTCTAATGAGGGAAGAGTAGAGAGAAAGGATGACCTCTCTCTTCCTGGATGCGAAACCCTTGGTAATGAGATGTGCCACATAGAAGGACTTCCTGACCACAGTGGCAATGAGGTGGTCGAAGATCCGTGTCCCCAGATGTCTTATAACGCCTTCAATGGGCTCCCATCAATGTGGTAATTACTGGGAACTGAGTTTTTCCCAAAGGGGATGACACATTTTTTGGCATTAAGCTTAAGCCCATGGTTTTGACACCAGTCATTGGTCTCAGTGAGGCCCTTCTGTAGGATATCTGCATCACTTGGGGAGTTAATAATGGCTCCCAGCTTGCAGTTGTCTTTGAATTTGGTCAGCCAGTGTCCCTCTGTGTTGGCCTGGACTTCTGAGAAGTAGATGCCAAACCGGAGAGGAACCAGGACCAATCCCTGTGGGACTCCACTCGTGACTTGGAGTCTGCTACTTTCACATTGTGTTCTATCTGTGAGCCAGTTTGCAACCCACCTAACAATATAGGGGATGTTGCCTAGTTTGATAAGTTTATCAATAATTCCTGAGTGAGGAATGGTATCAAAGGACTTTGGCCAGATTAAGGTAGGCTGTATGAACTGCTTTACCTTCATCCACCACTCTGGTGACTGACTCAAAGAAGTCAACCAGGCTTAGCAGGCATGATCTATCTTTCAAAAAACTAAATTGCGTGGGATCTAGAGTTTGTAGATTCTCTATATCCTTGTTAATTAGGTCCATGATGATGTGCTCCATAGCCTTACATATCAGACTCGTCAGGCTAATGGGGTGATAATTTCCAGGGTCTGTAGTCGTTCCTCCTTTATGGAGAGGGATGAGTGTAGCAGTGTGCCATTCGGTAGGGACAAAGCCTGAGGTGAGGCTGTGAGTGAACAGAGCACACAGATGTGGTGCCAGTTCACTTTGTAATTTATGTAGAACACAGCCAGGGATATTGTGTCCCATGGAAGCTGTATTCTTGGCCTTTGACAATGCAGCTTTAACCTGTGCTGCAGTAGTGCAGGGTGCCTGGCATTCTTCTAGTATTGAGATTGGATCTTTAGGGAGGGAGAGGGGTAAAGCTGGCACAATCTGTTGGCCAGTATGTTGGCAATATCTGTTGGCTAAGTATAGGAGGTACCATTGTGCAGTAACTCAGATCAAATCTGGGTATTACCATGGGGATTCTTGATACAACTAAAGAAGGCTTTGTGGTTGTTTTTATTATTTGCCACAATTCTGCCTTCATAGCTGGCTTTGGAGGTTTTGATGAGGGATCTCAACTTTTTGTTGAGGCTAATAAGGGAATTTTTCCAGTCTTGGGACTTCACCTTTTTCTGCAACAGTTTCTTCCTTCTGTTGTAGAGTTTATTAATGGCAGGAGACCACCAGACTGACTTCCTTTTTTTGGAGGAGAGCTTCTTGGTTCTGTTGGGTGTTGCTAGTTCCATGTATTTGTGTACATTTTTGTACAGTGCATTGGTGTATGATTCGGCAGTCCTGCATCTATTTTCCATTGGCATAGGTGCCATGAAGATGGTCACCTCTGTTTTTAGGAGTCCAATGTCAGCTTTGGAGAAGTTTTTCATGGTGGATACCTTTGCGGGGGGTGTGGGTGAAATGTGGATTTCCATGGAGATTAGTTTGTTTTCGGATCTAACCAGGAAGGAATTGACTATTGGTGTAGAGCAACAGTTGCCCGTGTTAGTAATAACTAGGTCAAGGATGTTGCTTCCTCTAATGGGGGAAAGAATGAACTGGTCCAGGGCATTGAAATTGATGAATTCCAGGAAGCATTGGGCCAGTGCATTGGTGCTTGAGTAGTTTTCCCAATTGATGGAAGGGTAGTTGATGTCTCCTAATATGAGAGTGTTGGATTGGACCTTGCTGGATTCCATAGTGCTTAGAAACGTGGAGTGAGAGTCTAGAGACATGGTTGAGGACCTATGACAGGCTATGACCTGGATTGCAGTCTTACCCAATGTTAGTTGTACCTGACTTATCTCAGATGCATTATGCTGGGCTACTAGTCTGGAGACACCACTGCCTTTGGAGCTTCGGTCCATATTTCGTGGCCGAAAGGTGTGGAATGAGTTATAGCCTAGTAGCACAGAGGTGCTTTCTGCTGCTTTAAACCAGGTCTCCGTTACACCACAAATGTTGATGTTCTCCATTTTGAGGAGTGCTTCGAGTGAGTACATCTTGAGATTTAGACTTTTAGCGTTGAGCAGCATGACCCTCAGATTGCATTTATTTTTAGTTGTTATGGTGGTAATTTTGTCTTTGGAACTGTGCCTAAAAAGGCACTATAGGGATGGCAAGAGCCTTAGCTATCAGCTAGAAACCCAGGGGTGACAGATGCAGGCCATCTATGGCAATGCATCGATGTCTGTCAGTTATGACATCCCATGCAGATACTGGATCCTCTTAGAATGACACCAGAAACTTAGCCAATTCCTTCATTTTTTGTTTGAACTGCGGGTATTATTCTAGGTGACGATAGGATACTGCTCAGTAAATGGTAAGCCAGAGGCCATCTAATTTAGCCTGAAAGTCCAAGAAGTAGATTCTGAACAGTCAAGGACCCAGCACAGAACCGTGAGGTACACCACTGGAGACAGGTCTACTGGTAGAGATGGAGTCACCAACTTTGACAGTATGTGTTGTGTCTGTGAGCCAGTTGGCTACCCATCTAGTAGTGTGAGTTAATCCCAATTTTTTTTTTCATTTCTCCAAGTCTTTTGGGTTTCTAGCACCATGGAATGGACCCCATTCCTAAATCAAAGTATGATTAAAGTTCACGAAATTAGTATTGTTTCAGTCTTTGATGTTAACCAGAAGTGCTCTTCACAGCACCCACAATGTGCCCAGTAATGACGCCTACTGCAAGTCTTATGGGGTTACATATATCGGTAACCTATCCACGTATGATTGTAAATTATTTTTTATAAGACTGGTTGCTCCTACTGCTATTGGAACTGTCTGGGTATCCTTCTTCCACATGGCCCTCATTTCTGCCTGCAAATCCTGGTATTTTAGGACTTTGTGAATTTCAATGATCAATGCTACTTTAGTCTTCTTTTCATGGACTACTATATTTGGTTTTCTCGCATCTAGTTTTTGAACTGTTGGTAATGGGTGATCCCATGTGATGTAGACCTCACCATTTTCTGTAATGCATTGTGGCTTATGTTGCCAGTGTTTTTCAACTATTTCAGTGTTATAATGTTTGCACAAACTCCAATGCAACAGTTTTGCAATGTGATTATGCCTTTCAGTATACAGTCCTTCTGCAATTAGTACATCACAACCAGCAACAAGATCTGTGACTGTTTCCAATTCTGTTTTACAAAACCTACATTTGTCTGTTTCTCCCACATGTTCAATGGACTTTGTAAACCAATGTGTACATAGCCCACTATCTTGGGACATCGATTTTAACCTTTCGTCTTTTGGTTTAAATTCACCCCTCCTTAACCATTCCTGTGTTTGATCCTGATCAACATGAGGTTGTTCCAAGAGTTTTCTTTACTTGCAGCTATATTTATGCATTTTCCACATTTCTTGCCTTCTCATCTGTTCCTTCACCTTATATTGTTTCTTTTGGGGTTTTTTTGTTTTTTTGGCACATTCAGTTGCTGCCTGATTTTTATCTACTTCTGGTTTGATTTCCATTTCTGCTTGATGCCAATATCCTTCTGCTAAACTAAGAAGGGAAGTCATCTTAGACTTACAGTATTCTCCTCAGGTTTCAAAACATTCACTACATTTGGGTCTTGAGAGGTCAGCAGATATGTATGCAGTCCCACAATTGCAGGGCTATACATGGAATTAGTTTTGAGAAGGCCTATACCTCCTTCAGAATGGGGCATATATAGTCTTGGTAGTATACAATTCAGCAAGTTCCTGCCTGGTGCCCTGCAGAGTTCTGCAGCAGCAGAGAGACAAGAGAGAGACTTTGGAGTAATTAATTCTCATTTTTCTGCATTTTCTTGCTGCCTTTAGCTAATTCCACCTAGCATGCCGATTTTCTAGAGTTTCTGTGATTTAAAAAGCTTGTTTCAGCTACATATTGTACTTATTTTACTGCCTGCACTTTAACAAAAGTCATTTTTGTGTTTAAATTACCTGTTTAACTGTTGTAGGCTACACACTCAAGTATGATAGCCATTTCTGTGCTTTTAAAGTGTTTTTTTATTGTATCTGCTTTATTTTCTGAAAAAACAAAAAAACAAAAAATTATACTTGTTTTCCCACCTTTCTAAGCTAGTTTAGTCCAGTTTTCAGGTTAGTGCTGAATTCAGGGCTGTGTTACAAGTTTCTGTGTTTGCCCATACCTTACTTGGATAGAAGGAAGTTTCTCTGTTCACTGTGAGTGAGGGAGCTTTGAGCAGCCCATCTGTCCCTGGAGGAGTGGTTTCAGCCCAGAAATTAGTAGTTTATTGGCCATTTTGGGCTAATTTCTATCTCTTTCATTTCCTTGCTATAAAACCCGCATTTGCAAGGTTTTTGTGCTAGTATACAGCTCAGCAGGCTCCTGCCTGGTGCCTTGCAGAGTTCTACAGCAGCAGAGAGACAAAAGAGAGACTTTGGAGTGATTAAGTATCATTTTTCTGCATTTTCTGGCTGCCTTTAGCTAATTCCGTCTAAAACGCAGATTGTCTAGAGTTTGTGATTTAAAAAGCTGGTTTCAGCTACATATTGTACTTATTGTACTGCCTCCATTTTAACAAAGTTGTTTTTGTGTTTAAATTACCTGTTTAACTGTTGTAAGCTACACATTCAAATGTGATGGCCATTTATCTGCATTTAAAGTGTTTTTTGATTGTAAATGCTTTATTTTTGGGAAAAAAAATATATATATACTTGTTTTCCCGCCTTTCTAAGCTAGTTTAGTCCATTTTCAGGTTAGTGCTGAATTCAGGGCTGTGCTACAAGTTTCTGTGTTTGCCCATACCTTACTTGGATAGAAGGAAGTTTCTCTGTTCACTGTGCCAGAGGGAGCTTTGAGCAGCCTATCTGTCCCTGGAGGAATAGTTTCAGCCCAGAAATTAGTAGTTTACTGGCCATTTTGGGGTAATTTCTCTCTTTCATTTCCCTACTATAAAACCCGCATTTGCGTGGCTTTGCGTGCTGGGCAGTGCCAGTTAGCTAGGGTACAACTATTCCCGCCTTCACAAAGTCTTCTCTTCAAATTTTCTCTTAGAACTAGACAAACTTCCATCTTAAGCACTCAAAGCATTCACTTCTCATCCCAGCACTTGCCCAAAACTCATAGCAAGCACAAATAAACCTTAGCACTAGACCCCCCTATACTGTAGAGAAGGACAAGGCTCTCTATTCGACCTTACCAGCCAATCAGTAAAACAGTTCACTGTACCTATCCAGGCATGTCCAAAGGGCAGTTTCAGGTGTACTCTCCAGTCCAACTGGTGAATCTGGGCATTTTGAGGCAATGTTACAATTGCCTCATGCACACAGACAACCCTCTCCTCCTTCCACCAAACACTAATACATGCGAGAGATGCACTTATACAGCCAAAATGGAGGCTAAGCTGTCTCAACCCAAGACTGGACCAGGCAGTCAAGAGGAGAAGGGAATTACTTGCATCACACCACCAGTCTCACATAGTCCTATGAAACCAGCACTAGCAAAAAAACACACATAGATACACAAAAACATACTTAGAGGCTCTAAATTAAAATCTGTAAAAGCAACAGAGACCTCCAAAGTAGACATCCAAGCAACCTCCACCCCCCAACACAAACCATGAAACACATACTTCACAAAACCAGTGTGCCACACAATCACAGCCCTTAAGGCAAAATAATATACCCAACACACTAGTAATAGGTGACTCTATAGTCAGGCACACTAACGTCCCACTCACTAGGCTGAACAAGGAGAAGGTTATTGTTAGCTATCTGTCGGGTGCCAGGATACACCACATAACACAAGCTCTCAGGTCACTCCAGAACAAGTACAAATATGACTCTGTCATTGCCCATGTTGGTGTGAATAACCTGAGCCGTACCTCCCTGGACTACATGAAAAGAGACACGGAGGAGCTCTCTGATCATGTATCCCAGGCCGGTATGACCCTGACCCTGAGTAGCATCCTGCCCTCACCAAGAATGATACCATGGTATAGATAAAAAAATTATCAAATTCAACAATTGGCTAAGCTTCTGGTGTCATTCAAAGGGGATCCAGTGTCTGTCAGCTTGGAATGACATGCTCTACAAGCCACGCTGCTTCGCTAGAAATGGCTTGCACCTGTCACCCTTAGGCTTTCGAATACTGGCCAAGGCTCTTGCCACCCCCATAGTGCCTTTTTTAAGCAAGGCGCAAAAGACAAACCCACCGCTGTAAATAGCACAAGTAACAAAAAACTGAGGGTAATGCTGCTCAATGCCAGAAGTCTAAACCTCAAAATGCACCCACTCGAGGCACTCCTCAGTATGGAGAAAATCGATATATGTGCACTAACAGAAGCCTGGTTTAAGGCTCCAGAGAGCACCCCAGCACAACCAGGCTACAACTCATACCATACATTTCGGCCACAAAACCCAGACCGAAATACAAAAGGTGGGGGAGTATCCATATTCATCAAGGATACCCACACCTCTAGGTTAGTGGCACAGCACAATGCGATCATCCACGTGCAACTAGCAACAGGCAAAACTGCTATTCAAATTATAGCTTGCTACAGATCACCCACAATGTCCCAGGACCTCCAATCCACATTCCTGGAAACACTGGGAAACATAAAGGTCCTACCAAACACCCTGATATTGGGTGATTTCAATTACCCAAACATTAACTGGGAGAACTACTCAATTACAAACTCCCTTGCCCAACATTTCCCAGAATTTATAAACTCAAACGCCCTGGATCAACTGGTCAACACCCCCACCAGAGGTGACAACTTACTGGACCTGGTCATCACCAACATGGGCGACCGGTGTTCCACACCGGAGGTCAACCCCTCGCTGGTTAGATCTGACCATAAACTAATCACTCTGGATATCCACATTCCACCACCACCCCCGGTCAAAGAAACCACCGTGAAAAACTTTTCAAAAGCAAACTTCACGTTACTTAAGACTGAGGTGGGAAGTTTCAAAGCCCATGCTAAAGGTTAACGCTGTCCAAGCTGCAAAATCCTTTACTAATGCACTCTACGGGCACCTACAAGAATGCATGGATCATGCTATCCCAAACAAATCCAAGACTCACTCCTCCAAGAAAAGAAAACCAGTCTGGTGGACCCCTGCCATAAACAAAGCTATACAATAAGAAGGAGGAAACTAGTACAGAAAAGAGTAAAATCCCAAGAAGGGAAGACATCCCTGATCAGTATCAGCAAGAAACTATGTTCCCTCATAAAATCATCCAAGGCTAGCTTCGAAAGAAAAATTGCCATGGACTCCAAAGATAACCACAAGGCATTCTTCAGCTATGTCAAGAATCTAAGTGGCAATTCTCAGATCTGCTCGGAGTTAGTGCAGAATGGCACAAAATGCACTGAACCAACCGATCTAGCCAACATCCTGGCAGACAGGTTCAGTGCAAACTTCACCCCGCTCTCACCCCCAAAAGGGCCCTTAACTATACCAGAAGAATGTAGTGCCCCTGAAATCAGACACTCTGGTTAAAACAGCCCTTTCCAAAGCCAAAAACACAGCATCAATGGGACCGGACAGTGTCCCAGGCTGCGTCCTACACGAGCTCAAAGATGAACTAACCCCTCACCTAAACACACCGTTTAAACTCTTCCTCTCCACAGGCAACGTGCCCACAGAGTGGTGCACAGCAACGGTTATTCCGCTCCAACAAGGTGGAGCCACAACGGACCCCAGGAACTATCGCCCTATAAGTCTGACTAGCTTGGTTTGCAAAGCTATGGAGCGCATCATCATGAATCTCATTAAAAGAGACATTGGAAACCACCAAACACAGGACGCTACCCAGTTCGGCTTTGTTGAGGGCAGGTCATGCCTCCTAAACCTGGTGGACTTCTTTGAGACAGTTACCACGGCTATAGATGAGGGAAAGGTGGTCCACACAGCCTACCTAGACCTTGCAAAGGCCTTCGACTCCATTCCCCACTCAGGTATTATAGACAAGCTCACCAGCCTGAACATAAACCCCTACATCACGAGATGGGTTGCCAACTGGCTCACGGACAGAACCTACATGGTAAGAGTTGCGGGAGCTAGGTCCGACTCTAAACTGGTTACAAGTGGTGTTCCCCAGGGCTCAGTCCTAGGACCCCTCCTGTTCGGCATATACTTCTCAGAGGTACAGGCAAGCACAGGAGGACTATGGCTGACCAAGTTCGCAGACAACTGCAAACTAGGGGCTATAATTGAATTTCCGGCTGACACATACATCCTCCAAAAGGGTCTCACTGAGACAGATACCTGATGTCAAAACTATGGCCTCAAGCTAAATGCCAAAAAGTGCATTGTCATCCCCTTTGGAAAAAACAAAGTACCCACAAACTACCACATAGATGGTAGCCCCCTAAATATGGAAGATTTAATAAGGGATCTGGGGACCCAAGTATATAGTAACCTCTCCTTTGATAATCACATTGCCAAAGTGGTTAGAAAATCCTATGTGGCTCACCTAATCACAAAAGGGTTTGCATCCAGATCGAAAGAGGCCATTCGCATCACTCATCAGACCCATCATAGAGTACAATGCCCCATTTGGGATGTATCTTATAAGACACCTGCTACAACTGGAAAGACTACAGAAGTTCATAACCAAGAGTATCACTGGCCTCAAGCAGTTGCCCTATGCAGCTCGACTGAAGAAACTCCAGCTGTACTCTGTTGCATACCTCCTACTCAGAGGTGATCTCTGCCTGACATACAAGGCCATGTCCAACCTAGAATTGATGGACATGCTCCATCTAAAGAAAACCATATCCCCTCGAGTCACATGCTCCAGGGATCTAAACCTCACCACAACAATAAATAGGACATGCTGAAGGGATAGATTCCTGTGCCAGAGTCTTCCCATGCTCTGGAACAAGATTGCAATCTACATTAAGCAGCGCTCTCCTAGCGAGCCCACTTCAAGAGAAACCTTGATGAGTGGATGGAAAACAGAAAGTTTACCCCAGGGATCACTTCAATGTCTCTGCTGGACAGAGGCACAGGGAACTAATCTAATGGGGCGGCAAAAGCCACCACATTCCGGCTAGGCTTATAAATGCCTTCGGGCAGATAGCCTAGTATCTACCTATGAACCTATGGTGTACACTGATTTTTATAAATCATTTAACGAGTATGAAGCATCCTTCTTGTTTTTCAGTCCAACCTATCCAGCACCTTTTGGGGACAGTCAGTCACTTCAAAAAGTACAGTTTTGTACCTACCATAAATGTAGATGTTCGAGTGCTAATACAGCTGCAGTCATAACAGATGGGTTCTCCTGCCGTCAGGCGGGTCCTCGGTTGGCCGAATTCCAAAGTCTAGGTCCGGCGTCGGTTGTCGTCGCTTCTTCCCTGACGTCAGTGCACCAGGGGTATAAAAGAACCAGCCGACGCCATTTATTTTTGCCCCAGATGTCAGGTGCCCCCAGACGGAAGGCAATACATAAATTTGTGTAATAAAACAATGCAATATAATCAAAATACAGTAGTTGCAAGCAAATACACCATAAAAGAATACCCCAATCAGGTTGTATGAGGAGGTGTTAGCCAATAGGCCTGTCCCAAGAGGGGAAGGAGGGAGGGAAACCTGGACTGCAGCTGTATTAGCACTCGAACATCTACATTTATGGTAGGTACAAAACTGTACTATGTTCATCGTGCATACAGCTGCAGTCATAACAGATGGGTAGAATCCCAAAGCTAAGAATGGGGTGGTAGGCACTAGGTGGAACTAGGAGGAGCCAGAATGCCCTGCAAGACTGCAGTGGCAAAGCCTGCTCTAGTTTTGGAGTATAATGGTAGGTGGTAGTGCTTGGAGAAGGTATGCACAGAACTCCAAGTGGCTGCTTCCAAAATATCTTTGGTAGGAACTCCTCTGAGGAAAGCTGCAGAGGTAGCTGTGGCCCCTGTGGAGTGAGATCTGATGCCTGCAGGTACAGTTTTACCATGAAAAGAGTAACAAAAGCGTATGCAGTGGGCTATCCATTGTGAGATTGTCTGTTTGGAAATTGGCTTCCCTTGAGCTCCTATAGCATAGGACACAAAGAGCTGTTCTGATTTTCTGAAAGGCTTTGTTCTGTCCAAATAATAACGCAGCTGTCTGTGGATGTCCAAGGAATGTAGTAGTCTCTCCCCTTTGTTTTGAGGATTAGGGTAAAAGGTAGGTAAGTGTATACCCTGATTCAAAGCTACCCTGGATACCACCTTTGGCATAAAGGACGGTTGGTTCGTAAGGAAACTCTGTCCTGATGGAAGATGAATAAAGGCTGCACAGCCATGAGCGCTTGTAGTTCCGATACCCTACGAGCTGAGGTGATAGCCAGAAGGAAAGCTGTTTTCCAGACAAATATTGCAAATCTGTTGTGGCAGCTGGCTCAAAAGGAGGCAAGGTCAGCTTTTCTAGAATGAAATTGAGATCCCAAGCAGGTATTGGTTGTTTTCTTGGGGGTTTTATATTCTTAGCCCCTCTGAGGAACTGTCTTAAGAGGGGGTGAGAGAATAAAGGTGAATCAGTGTTGTATTCTGCAGAAATGGCTGAGGCATGGATTTTGATGGAGAATGAAAGTCCACTGCTTAGCAGTTCAGCTAGATACTGTAATATTTGAGGTAAATTCAGTTTTCCAGGATTCTGGCCCTTTTTCTCATTCCAGGCACAAAACCGTTTCCATTTTGCGGAGTAAGCTTTTCTAGTAGACGGCCTTCTGGCCTCCAAAATGACATCCTGCACCTCCTTGGAGAGTAGGGTCTGTTGTGATGTTAAGGAATCTTCCATGCGGCCAGATTGAGTGTGTTCAGCTGACTGTGAAGAGTTTTGAAGCTGTGCTGAGTTAGAAGAAGAGGCATTAGAGGTAGGGTCCATGGAGGGGAATGCGTCAGGCTCCTCAGGAGTGGGTACCAGTGCTGTCTTGGCCAGTCTGGAGCAATGAGAATCATCTTTGGTCTGTCTGCTCTGGTTTTTAATAGAACTTTGGCCAGCAGAGGAAGAGGTGGAAAGGCATAAACTGTCATTGTTGTCCAACTGAAAGAGAGAGTGTCCACTCTCCAGGCCTGTGGATGAAAAGTCCTTGAGCAGAATTTTGTCAATTGGTGATTTTTGTGGGAGGCAGAGATCTATGTCTGGCCTTCCCCATGCTTGAATTATCTCTGTAAAAACTTGAGGATGCAACTTCCATTCGTGTGGATCTGTCATATTTCTGCTTAGATTGTCTGCCAGCGTGTTTTCCTTGCCTGGCAAGTACTGTGCTTGAAGTTCGATTTGTAATTCCAGGGCCATGTTCCAAAGTGACATGGCCAGCCTGCATAGGGGGTATGAATGGGTTCCTCCCTGTTTATGTACCACATTACTGTGGTGTTGTCTATCCTTATCAATAGTTGACCTGGATGCAGAAGGTCTTTGAAAGCTATAATAGCATTTATTACTGCTAGCATTTCCTTTTGATTGATGTGAAGGTGCTTTTCTTTTTGGGACCATTTGCCCTGAATGCACCGATCTGTCATGTGCGCCCCCCAGGCGTAGTCAGAGGCATCTGTTGTGATGACTTGATTTGCTTGAGGCTTGCAGAATGGGAGACCTGTGTTTGTTTGGCAAGCTTGAGCCCACCACAGAAATTCCTTTTGAAGACATGAAATTGGTGGTATTATTGTTTCCAAACTGTGGCTGTGTTGTGACCATAGGTTTTTCAGGTACCATTGAAGTTTCCTCATATGCAGCTTTGCACATGGGATTAGTAGGATGCAAGATGCCATGAATCCCAGAGCCTGCAGGATTTTCCTTGCAGTCAGCCTGGTGAAATTTGCTAGTTTTCTGAAGTATTGAGTTAGTTGCCCCTGCTTCTCTGGCGTGAGGTAGGCCATCTGGGTGTTTGTGTCCAAGTTGGCACCCAGGAAAATTATTTTCTGAGAGGGTATTAGCCTTGATTTCTTTTTGTTGACTGTGTATCCCAGAGAATTCAACAACATTATTACAAAAGCCAGGTGTTTCAGAAGTATGTGCTTGCTGTCTGCTTGGATCAGGCAGTTGTCCAAATATGGGTATATTTGTATCCCTTGAAGTCTGCAGTAGGCAATTACTGATGCCAGGCATTTCGTGAATACTCTGGGTGCAGTAGATAAGCCAAAGGGCAACGCAGAGAATTGATAATGGGTTGAACCTGCAAGAAATCTGAGGTATCTTCTGCAATTTTGTCTGATTGGGACATGCAGGTATGCCTCCTTGAGGTCCAATGTTACCAGCCAAGACTCCTTGCCCAGCATGGGAAGAAGCTGCTGTAATGTGAGCATCTTGAATTTTGGTACGAGTAAAAATGTGTTTAGGATGGATAGGTCCAAAATAGGTCTCCAATCTTTTCCCTTCCTTGGTACCAGGAATAGTCTGGAATAAAAACCTTGACCTTGTTCGTGAGTAGGTGCCTCTTGAATAGCTTTCATGTCCATGAGATTTAAAATTTGTCTTTGTGCCTCTGCCCTTTGATTGTGTGGCAGGTTTGGCATGCCTCTCATTTTTGGAAGGGTGAAAATGGAATCTGTAGCCTCTGTTTATAATGTCCAGGATTCATTTGTCTTTTGTGACAATATACCAATTTTTTGAAAATAATGCCAGTTTTCCGCCTAAGGGTGCTGCCATTTGAGCCTTGCTTGGCATGCAAAGGGGAAAGTCATTGGGCTTGCTTTCTGAATGGCTGCAAACTATCCTCACCACCTCTTTGTGTAGGAGCTTGCCATTGTCTGCTCCTAAACGATCCTTGGGATTGCCCTCTGCCCCTCGGGCGCCTGTATCTACCTCTTTGGGGTCTGTCCGTGGCTGGAAAGGACCAATTTTTGGAAGGCCAATTTCTACTGAAACGTGGAGGGTTGTACCTGTAGAAAATCTTTCACTGTTTGCATTGATTTAGCCTTTTCCTCCATTTTCTTTAATACCTCCTCAGCTTTAACACCAAATAATACATCCTTTTGTAGAGGGGCATCTAGTAATTTAGCTTTGACATGATCTGGTAAGGTTTGCTCCTTGAGTCAGGCATGTCTGCGTATGACTGATCCTGTAACAGCAGCTCTACAAGAGGCCTCTAGAGCATCAAAACCACATTGCAAGGTATGTTTACCCACTTGTTCTGCACCATGCATCAAATCCTGCAACTCCTTCAAGTCTGGTTGTTCAGGTTGTGACATTTTGCTTCTCAACTGTGATAACAGAAACTGTTGGTACTTTAGCATATGGAACTGGCAGTTTAATGCCCTCATGGTTAAGGTGGCCGAGGTGTATACCTTTTTTCCCCACCTTTCCAAGGATCTGGAATCTCTCTCTGAAGGTAATGGGTTTTTAACAGTGGTGGTCTTAATTCCCTTGGGGCCCTGTGAGATAGTTTCTGGGTCAGCCACATGGCTTTTGTATAAAAATTGATGTGAGTCAGGAACCCGGTAGTACCTGTCAGGCTTGACTGGGGCTGGAGGTAAAGAATCCGGGTTAAGGCAGGCCTCCGAGTACACATCATCTAGTATGTCTAAGATAGGTATAGCCAGAGGCCTGTGCTGAGGTAGCAAGAGAAAATCCCTAAGCCTTTTCTTGGAATCTGAGTACTCTTGGCCTTCCCAGTGGAAGTGTTCCCTTAAGGTATGCAAGGTTTCCCCAAATGAGTAATCCTCTGCAGGGGAGACAGAGGGAATGGACTCCTCAGCATCAGAATCTTCAAAAGGGGAGTAAGAATGTTCCTGTTAATCAGAGTGATCTGAAATAATGGAGGACTGGTCAGAGGAGGGGGATTCTTCCTCCACTATGGGCCTTTTGTCCGGGGGTTGAGAACCCCTGATAAGAGTAATCAAATCCTCAGCCATTTTAAGCATCTGTTTTTTAGGCATGGGGCCTGGAGAAAGGCCCTGTGGAGCTTGTCTCTTAGAATGCATGGCTGCTTTAGACTTAGTGAAAGCCTTGATAGAAAAAGAAGAGGAAGGTCTGAAGACACCTTGAGAGGAGGCAGACCTGTCTACATTTTGAGATTCACCACCAAGAGTGGCTTCGGTATCTGTAGTCGGGGTGTGGGCAGAGGAGCCTGCAACCTCGGGCACAGAAGCCACCGCCAATGAAGTGTCGTCCGTAGGCAGGGGCTGTGTAGGCACCTCGCTGAGAACCAGACCACCTGTAGTCGGCTTTGGCGTGGTGTCGGTAGAGGCCGCGGACCTCGTGTGTCGGTCCTTATCTTTGCGTTTTTTAGACAAAACTGGAGTCGGAGTATCCGACGACATAATATAGTTAAATTTTTTGCCAAAATAGTGCTGGGCGAACTCTGCCCGACTCTTAATGGTGCGTTTGTTGAATGAAGCACAAAAACGACAGACCCGAGACGTCGTGGTCTGGGTCTAAGCAAGGAATGCAGAGGGAATGAAAATCCTTATGCAGTATTTGCTTCCCACAAGAAATACAATTATTAACTTTGTCTGACATCGGTCTGAGGCAAGAAAAGTTTCCCCAACGGGGTACTTAGCTTTCAAGAAGACTTCGGTTGCAAAACTTTCATAATTTCAGGAGCTGGCCGACTGGCACTTGCGAACTGCTTCTGCTTCGGGCACCGCGCGGCAAGAAAGACCGGAGAAAATGGCGTTGGCTGGTTCATTTATACCCCTGGCGCACTGACGTCAGGGAAGAAGCGACGACATCCGATGCCGGACCTAGACTTTGGAATTCGGCCGACCGAGGACCCGCATGACGGCAGGAGAATCCATCTGTTATGACTGCAGCTGTATGCATGATGAACATCTGTAAGCTAGGACAGGAAGAACAAATTGGTTTATAGCTTGGACTTTGTTCCTAGATGTCAGAGCTGTTTTCAGTATTAATTTTAATCTTCTAAAACATTCCTTACTAAGTTTTATTCATCTTAATTCATGTTTTATTGTTGATCCTTCTTCAGTTCCTAAATATTTATACACTCCCTCTTGTTCAATTTCTTTTTATATCATATTCCTGTCCCAAACTGATGCTTTCTTGGTGCTTTAGCTTTCCTGCTTTAAATGTTGCTTTTGCACATTTATCAAGACCAAATGACATTCTTATATCATCTGAAAAAGTTTTGACCACTTGCAGTTGAGCTTTCAGTTCCACATTTGATGAACTATACAGTTTTAAATCATCCACATAAAGAAGGTAAGTCTTCACACGTTGTTGTTTTATAGCAGCCAAATTGTAACTATGACCTAATCTGTCAAGTAGACAGCTTAATGGGTTAAGGGCAAGAGAAAAGAGCAGCAGTAACAGAGTCACCCTGGAATATCCCCCTTTGAATTTTTATCCCTGGAAAAAATAATTTGTACTTTATCATGGCTTAACTGCAAAGTGGTTTGGCACTATTTCGTGGTCGTTGTAATGTAATTGATCATTATAGGGTGTATGTCATACATTTTTAAGCACTGTTGTATCCATGAATGTGGGATACTGTCAAATGCTTTTTTTTTGTAATCTATCCATGCCATACTTAGATTCTTCCCCTTTTTTACAGTTCTCCATTATGACTTTATTTAACAACAAATCCTTGTATGTAGGACTTTCTTTCGTTACCCTTTTGTTCTATTGCCATGGTTAAGTTTTCTTCTAAGTAACTATAAACTCTGTCGGCATCAATTCTGTTGTAAAGTTTATATATCGTCAGAAAGCTAATTATTGGTCTGTAGTTTTTAGGATAATCCCTGAGAGAGTTTTTCAATGATACCTGAGTGGGGTGTTGTGTCAAAAGCCTTGGCCAGGTCAAGATAGGTGGTATGCACAGTCTTATCTTCATCAATGGCTTTGGTGACTTTCTTGAAGAATTCTACCAGGTTTAATAAGCATGATCTATCCTTAACAAAGCCAAATTGGGTTGAGTATAGAGTTTTAAGGTCGCCAATGTCCTTGTTCATAAGGTCTGTGATGATTCTTTCCATGGCCTTGCAGATGAGACTGGTTAGACTTATGGGTCTATAGTTCATAGGGTCTGTTGATGGCCTCCCTTTGTGCAAGGGGATTACTGTTTCTGTTCTCCACTCGAGCAAAGCCAGTTCTCAGGCTATGGTTAAAGAGAGTGCTAAGTGGTCTGCTAGGTCCTGTTTTAGATTGCTTAATAAGCTTCCGGAGATGTTATCTAGTCCCAATGAGGCCATGTTTTGGCCTTAGAGAGTACAGATAAGACATTCTTTCTAGATGTACTAGGCAGAGGACTGGTGTCGGGTATGCTTTGGAGTATAGCTGTTGGGGTCAGGGTGGTGAAGTCTGCACCAAATCTGTCAGCTAGCAGTTTGGTGATTTCTTCGTGCACAGTGTGACAGTGTGAGTGGTACCATCTATTAACAGTTCTGCACAAAGCTGGGTATTCCCTTTTAGGTTTTGGATGTAATTAAAGAATGCTGAAGTATTCTCAAGTCATGCTGAAGTATTCTCAGGTCATTACTGCTAATTCTCTCTCCTTCCTGTGCTTTCTTAGAGTCCAGTTTACATAGTTTATTTTCAAAATAATGTAATTTAATGTTGGTATCTGAAGTTACTTGAATGTTACTGGCACAATTTGTCAACCCCTTTGTGATGCCAAACTGTTTTGTATAAGATTTTGTAAGTATTTCTATAATCTGAGAATAAATTATAGAATCTACACACAGTTTATCGATTTGTACATTTTTACTCCTATCACATCTTGCCTGTATCTTCATATAAATTCTCTTCAAAATTTTCCTTATATAGTATCACACTGTTTAATTTGTGTGCCTAGTTTGTTTATTTCAGTTTTCAAAGTCATAGTTCAACCTCTTTTCCATTCCTTATATATTTTTTCTTTGTTTTTAAGAAAATATATGATCCTGATCTTGTGTGCTTAGATCCTAATTCTGTACTTATTTCTGATTGCATTCAAACAATTTCTCTTTCAAAACTCGACACATTCCTTCTGCAGTCTTTCCATTGATTCATTCCATTCCAGTTAGTTTTACATAGTGAAGGATTTGCTTCCATTAATCTTCTGTGTTTGGGTTTAAATTTCAGTTTGGCAGAATTATCCATCAGTAATTTAACTTTTATAACTTCATGATTACTGCACATCAAAGGTGGTAAAATCTGACCTGAAATAATAGCCACCTTCTTAGGAACACGATGTCCAGTATGTTCCGTTCCCTGGTAGGTGTGTTTACAATCTCCAGTTGTAATTGAGCAGACATTGTAAATAATATACTGCAGTGGTTGTGCTGCGGTAGCGTTGTCGCCTCACAGTTAGACGTTGCTTGTTCGATTCTCAGTTAGAGCGTCTTCTGTGTGGCAACATGTGTGAACGGGCGTTCCTTCATTGAAGGTTGTGCGTTAGGCCCGGCAAGCCAGCACGTAAAAACTCTACTGTCAATCATTAGCGGACCGGAGTTCCGCTGTGGTGACCCCTAACCGGGAAAAGCCGAAAGACACAAACAAATGACATAAAATTAATATTATTGCAGTCTGATTCTGGTAAAATTTTAAGTCCCCAGTTACTATTATTTTTTCCATCTTGTATTTCATACTTTTCCGTTAACAGGTCAGCAGTCGTCTACCGAATTC
The DNA here is from genome assembly GCF_019279795.1 of Protopterus annectens. Classification (NCBI taxonomy): domain Eukaryota; kingdom Metazoa; phylum Chordata; order Ceratodontiformes; family Protopteridae; genus Protopterus; species Protopterus annectens. The sequence continues at coordinate 1,266,147,785 of NC_056732.1, read as the reverse complement.
TGTAGTCTGTTATTTCACTCTTTTTTTTCTTTAAGTGCTTATTTATAGTTAGCAAACTAAATACACACACACTGTAATGGCTGATTTCCAAACTTAACATTACAAATGTAGAAAATGTTCTTTCAGCTGAGAGAGAGAGAGAGGGGGGACTTCAATAAAATATAATGGAAAAATGCAAATACACGTGCATGGAATATTAAAGAACTTAGTACAGCTCAAACCATACAAGCACAAGGAATTGTAAGCTAAAGATTTAACTGAATGCTTGCTTTAAGATATGAATTCTTCCGAGGGATGAAAGCACTCAATTTTAAATTATTACAGGATTGAAATGAAGGATGAATATTTTTTACATGTGAAACACTATCCGACGCTATGATTGATTATTTTAAACTCAGAGGTTATATCATGTTCATTACTGACTGTGTGAGTGATTATTTGAAACACACAGGTTATATATCCTGTACTTGTTTTGAGTGGTTGGATGCACATGGTAATTCAGCAGTCATAAAGTGTATGGCATAACTACTGGTGTTTTCTGTCATCAGTACTAAAAATTCAGTTATAAAAGGGTGTGGAGAGTGTTGCATTCATGTTCCCACTTCCCAGCATCTTCTGATTCTTAACGGTGAGTGTGTTAACATTTGTAATGCTCTGAGGTATATCTGTCAACCTGCAGACAGTGAAAGCAGGGACAAAGGCCTTTGAAAAACCAAAACATGTGGTGAAAATGTAAACTGCAAAGGCAGACAAAGGCCTTTGGAAAAATAGGAATATCGGAGAAAAAATGTGAAGATGTAATTATGATAAAATTTCCAGGAAGTTTTACTTGTACCTTTCACGGCAACTTTTAGGTTTGGCGATGACTGCTGCCCCGTTAATGGAAAAGTACTAAGAAATGTGTAAATTCTAGGTTGTCAACACTTGACTTTGGAGGTATATACACTCCAACAACGGTTAATCTGTTCCAGGATTGTCTTTATTGTCACAGTTTCACAATGTACAGTATTGGTGTCATCATCATAAATGTAATAATTACAGGTCTTAACAGTCTTTAATCCCTTTTATACTACCTCCACCTGAGTTTTTTTGTTAAAATATCTGTTACAGTAAAAACATTTATACCCTGACAGAACTGTTTTCTGGTCATTGTTCTTTAACCATGTTTCACAAACAGAAATCTCACAAAAACATAGTAACATTTCCAATAAAAAAAAAATATGGGTCTATATTAGATCACTGAACGCTTAAAAAAAGTGAACGGTGATTAATCGACCTTATGTAAGTGAAAACTTACAATATCGAACTGTCAGAACAACGATTTCTTTAGAAGGGAAAAAAAATCGCTGTTCCAACCAAAAAAAAAAACAAATGAAAACAACTTAAAACATTAAATTAAGTGGGGGGGCCCCCTACTTAAATATACCAACTCCGAGACCGCACTGTAGTGCCGAAAATGGCAAAGTACCGAAGCAGCCAAGCAAATTCTTTCCCAGGGAAAGAATTTGTTTAAATGCCTCTTCGATGTTTTGCGGTTTCAGTCTTTTATGTTCGAGCAAGACACATTCAAAAAGAATGCGTCTTCGGTCTTGTAATATAAACCCAAAGAAAAAAAAATTATATATAAAACTAATGCTCCTAGGATTAACAACCACAGATCTTGCAAAAAATCTTGTCTTATGGTAGTCATTTATTGCAGTATATCTGCTGTAAATATTCTCTTCCCTTGCCTTGACAAGTGAGCTCCATCCTGTCAAAATACTTGTTTGCCCAAAATTAGGCTCAGATGTTCTACACATTTCCAGTATGTAAAGTGGGATATTTTTTGCATAGATGTTTGTCCAAAAAATATCGACCTAACTCCTTTTTTTGTGATTTATGAAGAATATTTCCCAACACCTGTACATGCTGTGCTAGGGATGCAAGTTCTTTACGAACATTCATAGAGTCCTTGAAGATGAGATCATTTGATTCAACATGAGTATAAACTGTTCCATGATTCCTTGCATTAAGGTATTCAAGGACCCTACTCGCAGCCTATATTTTTGTTTCTCACAAGCATAACACTATTTGATGTTTGTTATCCTTTCTGCATGTCTAGGTATCTGTGCCTTTAATAACTGAATCTGTATTTCTGACCAGATCTGAAGAATATCCGACTTCTAATTAAGTAATATCTACTCTATCAGTCGTTACAACGAAATGATCTCGGTTACCATTAGACTTATTAATCTCACTGTTTTCACCACTTATTTAATTTGCAAGCATACAGTTCTCATCCAGCTGTGTTTGCACTTCCACTATCTTGAGTCCTATCGTTAACTTCGGCCTTCCTTCTCTTTTGTCTTACAGTCACATTCTTTACTCCTTTCAAGTTTAATTTAGATTTCTTCCAGTAGCCTGCCCATTGCCTTTTTCCCCTACCTTCTCTATTAAAAGAATGATGTAACTTTTTGTAGATGAATGTTTTGCGATTGTACAATGTTCTTATTCCTTGTAATCTGCATGTTACTTAACAAAGCTATGTCCTTTTTAGTGTGTATTCTCTTTACTTTATATACATTGATCAGTTTTTTTTCTCCCTTGTTATTTGTTGTGATATTCTCCCTTTTTTGCATTTTCTTTTACATGCTCTGTAGCCTCAGATTGTTGAATATTAGTATCCTGAATTCCAGAGTTGTCATTGGTAGGATCATATTTAATAGGGGTTGAGTAATCTTTACTGGCATAGGACTCATCCTTCTGTTGATGTGTTCTATTTACTCTTTGCCTAATATTATTTTCTTATCAGCCCAGTCACTAGTATATTTAACAGTTTTCCAAGCTGTACCAGTTGCACAAGTGCAATCACCTTCAGCAAGTCTAATTTACTATTAATAATGGTAAGAAAGTAATCCAGATTTAGACGTGATGAACACAAGTCTCCAATGTTATTACGTGTTACCTTTATTTACATATATATATATATATATATATATATATATATATATATATATATATAAATATATCATTGTGTGTACTGTGCAAGGTACTTGTGCTTCAGCAAGTCATTAATGGCATCCTCATTTAAATAATCCATTCTCATCTACAGACAGTTAAAGATTTTTAAAAGAAAAAATCAGTGGCAACAGGATTCAAAGAAATTAAAATAATTAGTAATTTACATTGATTGAATAAGGAAATCACACACAAACGATATGCAAATAAATATTAAGTACACTGAACTAACCTTGTACAAGGGGAAGTAATTCATAAAGTACTCTCTGACCTACCGTAACAGTTGTACTTGTCACACTGAAATGCTAGAGGTGCTTTATGTCATGCATGGACCCATGCAGTAACATCTGCCCGCTATCACATACACAGTCATACCTCATTCCATCCATCCACCCACAACCCCTTTTTCCCATTTTTGCACATGGGGCTAGGTTGTGACTTCAACAGTGACAGTCATCTAGAGCCAAGGTTTTCCCTGCAGCAGTAGTTTTTCCATAACACACACACACACACACACACACACACACACACACACACACACACACACACACACACACACACACACACACACACACACACACACACACACACACACACACACACACACCTATGGACAGTTTAGAGTGTCCAGTCCACCTACTGCTTGACTTTTGGAATGTGGGAGAAAACCAGACTGCCTGGAGGAAATGCACGCGAACACAGGGAAGATGTTCAGACTCTTCACAAAAGGCACAGTCATACCTCTTTATAGAAGTAAAGAAATGAAAATATAAATCAGAGTATATCTTTTACCAAGCATTTGCACAATAAATCACGTAACACTGGATGATTTTAGATAAGCTCTGGAGTGTCGTGTGAATTTATAGCTGACTGGGCCCCTTGGGATAGCTAGAGCTTGCCTGCCCGTCTTTTCCTTTCTTCCAACAAACAGTGAACATCGCAAGTAAAAAATAAAATACAAGTCATACAAATTATCTTTTACCTATCATTTGCACGTTAAATATAAAACAATGGAATGTATGTATAGATAAGCTGTGGAGTGTATTGTTTACAGTCACAATTTACAGCTGACTAGGCTCCTTAAGATGGCTAGGGTTTGCCTGTTTATAGTCTGTACTATTCTACCAACAAACAGTGAAAATTGGAGATAAAAAGTAAAATATAAATCTAAATCTTCTATCAAGCAGTTGCACAATAAATCACAAAACAGCTCTGGATATAGTTAGACCATAAAAACAAAGTAGAAGTGGTCTGCTGAAGACACATCAGTATTGCTGTTATGCTTTGTCCTTCTGCTTGTTTTTATTTTAGTATCTTTTTGTCCGTTATAGTTTATACAGAAATAAGTGCTCTTCAGAAATAGCACCCAATCCCCCCCCCAAACACACCCACACACTCGCACATGCACTGGTCTTGTTTACTAGATATATTAGACATTAAGAGTCCTTATATATTAACAAAAGTTACCTATTGATATTTAAGTTACATGATAGTATTAAAAAATTGAGTACAGTGTGAAAATTTGTTGTCATTTTGTCGGTTATGGATGTTCTTCGTGTTTCACTGTTGCAGTCATAACTGTAGGGTACTCCTGCCGGCAGGCAGCCCAAGGTCGGCCAGAATATCAAAGTCTGGGTCCGGCGTCGGCTGTTTCAGCCAGAACCCTGACGTCAGAGCACATGGGTATAAAGCTGACAGCCGACACCATCTTCTCCAGTCTTTCTTGCCGTACGGTGCAAAGCAGTTTGCTAGTTGTTGGTTGGCGTTTTCAAGACAACGTGGTGTGATTGTCATCGGTCCGAAGTTTTCTACTTCTCTTCTCAAAGCTAAGTACCCCGTTGGGGAAATTTTTTCTTGCTCCTCCGATGTCAGAAAAAGTTAATAATTGTGTAGCGTGTGGAAAACAAATACCTCATAAAGATTTCCACTCTTACTGTCTACCTTGCTTAGGCCCTGACCATGACGTTTCTTGTTGTCGGTTCTGTGCCAGGTTTAATTCTTGCACTGTCAAGCGCAGGTACAATTGGGCCTTGAATTACTTCGGTAGACGACTTAATTATAGAATGTCGTCGGATACTTTACCGACTACCGGATTACAGAAGAAGCGCAAAGACAAGGACAGGCCTCCGAGGTCCAAACAGGATACTTTGCAGCCAGAGCCAGCTTTGGGTTCGGCGGTCGTCAGTGAGGCGCTTTTGCAGCCCCTGTCGTCTGCCACTTCAGAACCGATGGCCGACACGGACTCACATGGTGAGCCAACTATGCCTAGTAATTTGTCTGCTGCAGGACCTTCGGACGTCGCTCCTTCAGATGGGTCGGGAACCGCTGTGCAGGTACCGGCTTCTGAGGGGGTCTTCAGGCCTTCACACATTACTATTTCCACAAAGACAAAAGCTAAGTCAAAGACTCCTGTTAAACCCAGACTTTCTGCTCAAGCTTCTTCGGATTCAACTCCTAAGACTCAGAAGCAATTACTTCGGATGGCTGAGGATTTATTAACTATGATTATGGGCTCTCACCCTCCTCCTGACAAAAGGCCTAGACAGGATATCCCTTATGATTCCTCTGATCAGGCTTCTGTATCTCCTGTTTCTTCCTCTGATCAGGATTACTCTTTTCCTCCATATGAGGATTCAGATGCAGAGGATTCTGTTCCCTCTGCCTCTCCCCCTGAAGATTTCTCTTTTGGGGAAACCTTGCATGAGATGAGGGAGCATTTTCATTGGGAAGGTCAGGATTATTCTGCTTCCAAAAAGAGACTCAGGGAATTTCTTCTCCCTCAGCACAGGCCTTTAGCTATTCCTCCTGTACTTGACATTGTGGATGATGCCTTCTCTGAAGCTAACTTGAATCCTGATTCCATGCCGCCTGCTCCTTCTAAGCCTGATAGATTTTACAGGGTCCCTGATTCCCATCAATTCTTATTCAAGAACCCTTCTGCTGATCCTGAAACCATTTTGCAGGGTTCCAAGGCTGCTAAGGCCGCCTCCTCTAAGAATCCTATCCCCTCTGAAAAGGATTCTCGTGCCTTGGACAGGTGGGACAAAAAGGTTTATACTTCAGCTACCCTTTCTATTAGAGCTTTAAATTGCCAGTTTCACATGTTTAAGTATCAACAGTTTCTTTTATCTGTTTTAAAACAAAGGATTTCTTCCTTTCCTGCATGTGCTGAGGACAAGGAATTACAGGATGTGTTGCATGCTACTGAACAAGTTAGCAAACATAGTTTACATTGTGGTTTTGATGCCTTAGAGGCTTCTTGCAGGGCGGCTGCCTCTGGTACTGTTATCAGGAGACATGCTTGGCTTCATGAGCAAAATTTACCTGAACAAGTTAAGGCAAAATTGCTAGATGCCCCTGTTCAGCATGATGTCTTATTTGGGTCTAAGGCTGAGGAGGTCATTAAAAAGATGGAAGAAAAAGCCAAGTCTATGCAGACTGTAAAAGATTTCTTGCAAGTACAGCCTCCTAGATTTTCCAGAAATTGGCCCTCCAAAAATTGGTCTTTTCCCTCCTCTGACAGGCCTCAAAGGGGAAGATATAGACGCTCCAGAGGTCGGGCGCAGGCTCAGGCCTCTTACAGATCTAGACAGTGGTCTGCTTCTTCACCTAGAAGGGGAGAAGACAGATCTCAAACCCAAAGAAAGCAGACTCAATGACTCCCTCTGTTGGGCTTCAGGTCCTCCTTCCCTGGATGCCCCTCTCAGAGGAAAACTTTCTCTTTTTTACCAGAATTGGACTCACATTACCCAGGACAAATGGGTGTTAGAGATTTTGAAAGGTTACAGATTCCACTTTCACACTCTGCCAAGGCCTTCCAGCTGGCCAGATCTGCCAAAACATCAATGGACAGAGGCCTTAAATCAAGTGGACGCTTTATTAGCCTTAAGAGCCATAGAACCTGTTCCACCTCTAGAGGTGGGGAAAGGTTTTTACTCAAGACGTTTTCTGGTCCCAAGAAAACAAAACTCCTGGAGACCTATTCTGGACCTCTCAACATTAAACACCTTTTTGGAAATTCCAAAATTCAAGATGCTTACACTTCAACAACTTCTTCCAATGCTCTCACAAGATGCTTGGATGGTAACATTGGACTTAAAAGAGACTTACTTACACGTCCCCATAAGGCAACATTGCAGAAAGTACCTCAGATTCAAGGCAGGCTCGAGACACTTCCAATTCTCTGTACTGCCATTTGGCTTATCTACTGCACCCAGAGTTTTTACCAAATGCCTGGCTCCAGTAGTGGCTTACTGCAGACTTCAGGGGATTCAGATTTACCCCTATCTGGACGACTGTTTAATTCAGGCAGACAGCAAAGACCTTCTACTTCAACACCTACATTTTGTTCAACGCCTTCTCCTACTACTAGGATTCTCAGTGAACACAAAAAAGTCACATTTGATTCCTTCTCAACGAATGACCTTCTTGGGAGCTCTTTTGGACACAGGTTTACAAAAGGCCTTCCTCACTCCAGAAAAACAGTTACAGCTGGCTTCAATCTTCAAGACGTTGGCAGCGTTGACTCAGCTCACTGCAGGGAAATTCCTGCAGGCTCTGGGCTACATGGCCTCTTGCATCCTGTTGATTCCAAATGTGAGGCTTCACATGAGGAAACTTCAATGGTACCTAAAGAGTGTATGGTCTCAACATTGCCACAGTCTGGATACAATGATTCCACTGATTCCCTGCCTCCAAAAGGAATTCCTTTGGTGGTCCAGGGCATGTGTTTTGAACAAAGGCAAGCCCTTTCGTCTACTTTAACCTACTCAGATCATAACCACGGACGCCTCGGATTATGCATGGGGAGCTCATTTTCTAGACAAATGCCAACAGGGTTCTTGGACAAACAAACACCTTCTATGGCACATCAACTTGAAAGAAATGTTAGCAGTCCAAAATGCTCTTCTAGCCTTCCAGACTCTTTTGAAGCCAGGACCTCTGCTAATTCGAACAGACAATACCACAGTCATGTGGTACATAAACAAGCAAGGGGGCTCTCACTCTTACCCCCTTTGCAGACTTGCCATGACCTTATGGGATACAGCCCTAAATTTGAATCTGGATCTTCAGGCACAATTCATTCCAGGAAAACAAAATCTCTTAGCAGACAGCTTAAGCAGAAACATTTTGGATCCTCACGAATGGATGTTGGACCCCAACTTATTCAGCAAGATAACTGCAGTTTGGGGCTGTCCTCAGATAGATCTGTTTGTTTGCTTCCCATCTCAACCATCAGTTGCCTCTCTTTTGCACCAGGTCCTTCCACAAGACAGCTTGGAAAGTGGATGCCCTGTCCTTCAGCTGGAGGAATCTTTCGGGATATGCCTTCCCTCATCTTCCTCTTCTGCCTCGGGTATTGCTAAAGATAAAGCTAGACAAACCCAGACTGATCATTTTGATAGCTCCAAATTGGCCTCGTTAGTTTTGGTACCCTACTCTACTGCACCTTTCCTCGGCCCCTCCTTGGAGTCTTCCTCTGACCCATTCTCTACTGTCCCAGCATCAGGGTCAGGTATTTCACTCTCAAATCAAGACTCTCTGTCTAGCAGCTTGGCTCATCAAAGGCAATTGATTCCTTCTCCTCTTCCTAAACAAGTTTTGGATGTTCTTTTGGAAGCTCGGCGTCCTAGTACAAGGAAATCTTATGCTTCTAAATGGAAAAGATTTTGTATTTGGATGCAGGATCGTGGCTCTGACCCTTTAATACCTGATATCTCATCTATTTTACTTTATCTCTCAGACCTTTTGCTTAAAGGTCTTTCATTTTCTTCCATTAAAATTCATGCTTCTGCTATTTCAGCACATTTCAATTGTGATCCTCCCATTTTTTCCCACCAGTTGGTCAGACAATTTCAGAGAGGAGCTAAGAATTTAAAACCTCCTAGAACTCCTCCTGTCCCTCCTTGGGACCTCAACTATGTCTTGGAAAAGCTTACTTTGCCTCCTTTTGAGCCTGCTGCCTCTGCGGACATTAAGTTCTTATCCTGGAAGACAGCTATCTTGTTGGCCTTGACTTCTGCCAGAAGGGTGTCTGAGTTACAAGCCCTCATGGCCGTGGAACCATACCTCATTTTCCATCAGGACAGAGTTTCCTTGAGGACCAATCCTACATTTATGCCTAAGGTTGTTTCTAGAGTGGCTCTAAATCAGACCATTCACCTTCCTACCTTTTTTCCAAAACCCCAAAATAGGGGGGAAATGATTTTGCATTCATTGGACATACACAGGCAACTACGTTTTTACCTGGACAAAACTAAAAGTTTCAGAAAATCAGATCAATTGCTTATTTCTTTTGCTTCCAGTTCTCTTGGTAAAGCCATTTCTAAGCAAACTATTTCCAAATGGATTGCTCATGGAATAAGATATTGTTACCCTCTTCATGGAAAACAGATTCCAGGTACCGTCAGGACTCATTCTACTAGAGCAGCTGCCACTTCAGCAGCCTTTCTCAGAGGAGTTCCTACCAAGGACATTCTGGAGGCTGCCACTTGGAGTTCTGTGCATACTTTTTCCAAGCACTATAACCTCCCTTTGTACTCTAAGTCTAGGGCAGGCTTTGCCTCTGCTGTTTTGCAGGGTCTTCTAGCTGCTCCTTCTACTTCATAACCTCCTCCCGTATTCTCAGCTTTGGGATTCTACCCTACAGTTATGACTGCAACAGTGAAACACACCTAACATAGTACAGTTGTGTATACCTACCATAAATATAGATGTTCGAGTGTCTTCACTGTTGCAGTCGGTGTTTCCTTCCCTCCAGACCCCTCTTGTTTCTATTTGCTTACTGTGTTTCCTTTTCCACTACCTTTCTGGTGTATTTGTGTTTCCCTTGGGACACCTTTTGGTTTTATGGGGGCTTCTGACATCAGGGGCAAGAAAGGCTGGAGAAGATGGCGTCGGCTGTCAGCTTTATACCCATGCGCTCTGACGTCAGGGTTCTGGCTGAAACAGCCGACGCCGGACCCAGACTTTGATATTCTGGCCGACCTCGGGCTGCCTGCCGGCAGTAGTACCCTACAATTATGACTGCAACAGTGAAGACACTCGAACATCTACATTTATGGTAGGTATACACAACTGTACTTTCTGCAACTCTGAGAAGTTACTTAACAAGATAGTGCTACAAAGTGCCCCTGAAAACAGACTAGACAATTATATTAAGGCTGCAGAGATCACCCCTGCATTACCAGGCTACAATTCTTACTACACCTTTTGGCCACCTAACCTGGACAGAAACACTAAAGGAGGAGGCGTGTCCATATTCGTAAAGGATATCCACACCTCCAGGCTAGTTGCTCAACATAATGCATCCGAAATTATCCAAGTACAATTAACACTGGGCAAGACTGCAGTTCAGGTTCTAGCTTTTGATAGATCCCCCGCCATGCCCAAGTATGCCCACTCCATGTTTCTCGATATACTGTATGGTATTAAGGTACAGCCCAATACCCTAATATTGGGAGAGTTCAACTATCCCACCATCAACTGGGAAAACTACTCGTGTACTAACTCATTTACTCAGTGTTTTCTGGAATTCGTCAATTCCAGCACCCTGGATCAGCTTGTCCATACCCCCACCAGGGGCAAACAACATCCTGAACCTGGTCATTACCAATATGGGTAACATGCTGCATGCCAGAAGTCAACTCCTCGCTGGTCAGATCCGACCACAAGCTAATCACCCTAGACATCCATATCCCGCCCCCACCCCCCATTAAGGAAACCATCGTAAAAAAAAGTCTCCAAAGCCAACTTCATGCTTCTTAAGACAGAAATGGCTAACTTCACAACATCCATACAGACGGAAAATAGAGGCATGACTGCTGAATCATATACAGATGCACTGTATAAGCACATACATGAGTGCATGGACCGTGCCACCCCCAACAGAACCATGATGCTATCCTCCAAAAAAAAGGAAGCCAATCTGGTGGTCCCCTGCCATAAACAAACTCTACAACAGAAGAAGAAACTATTGCAAAAAAAGAGTAAAATCCCATGATTGCAGGAATTCCCTGGTCAGCCTCAGTAAGAAGCTGAGATCCCTCATAAAATCCTCCAAAGCTAGTTATGAAAATAAAATCACCATGGATTCTAAAGACAACCACAAAGCATTCTACAGCTATGTCAAGAATCTCAATGGCAACACCCTGATCTGCTCTGAGCTACAGCACAATGCCACTAGATTTACTGAACCAACAGATATTTCCAACATCCTGGCAAACAGGTTCTGTGCAAACTTTACCCCCCCCCCCCAAAGGGCCCATCTCCATGCCGGAAGATTGCAAAGCCCCTGTAATCACGGATGCACAAGTAAAAAACGCACTCTCCAAAGCCAAGAACACAGCATCCATGGGACTAGACAACATCCCAGGCTGCATTCTGCACGAACTACAGAACATACTGGCACCCCACCTAAGTACCACGTTCAACCATAGCCTCACTTCAGGCTTTGTGCCTATGGAGTGGTGCACAGCAATGGATGTTCATCGTGCATACAGCTGCAGTAATCACAGAGATGGGTTTTCTGCCGTCAGGCAGGTCCTCGGTCGGCCAAATTCCAAAGTCTAGGTCCGGCGTCGGTTGTTGTCGCTTTCTTTCCTGACGTCAGTGAGGCAGGGGTATATAAGACACAGCCAACGCCATTTTCTTCAGTCTTTTTTGCCGCGTGGTGCCCGAAGCAGAAGCAGTTCGCAAGTGCCGGTCGGCCAGCTCCTGAATTTACGAAAAATTGGAAACCAAAGTCTTCTTTAAAGCTAAGTACCCCGTTGGGGAAACTTTTCTTGCCTCAGACCGATGTCAGAAAAAGTTAACAATTGTATTTCTTGTGGGAAGCAAATACCGCATAAGGATTTCCATTCCCTCTGCATACCTTGTTTAGGCCCAGACCACGACGTCTCGGGCTGTCGCTTTTACGCTACTTTCAATAAACGCACTATTAAGCATCGGGTGGAGTTTGCCCAACACCTTTTTGGTAAAGCCTTTGATTATAAAATGTTGTCGGAGACTCCGACTACCGTTTTGTCCAAAAAACGCAAGGACAAGGACCGACACCACGCCAAAACCGGCTACACATGGTCCGGTTCTCAGCGAGACGCCTATGCAGTCCCTGACTACCGACGACACTTCTTTGGCGGTGTCTTCTGTAACCGAGACCGCAGGTACCTCGGCCCATACCCAGACTACAACCACCGAAGCCACTGTTAGCGTTGAGCCTCCTAATGTGGACAGGTCCACTTCCACCCATGGTGTCTTTAGACCCTCATCTTCCTTTTCCATTAAGGCCTTTACTAAGTCCAAATCAGCCAGGCATCCCAAGAGGCCTGTTGCACAGGGCCCATCTCCAGGCCCCATGTCTAAAAAGCAGATGCTTAAAATGGCTGAGGATTTAATTACTCTTATCAGGGGTTCCCATCCCCCTCCAGACAAGAGACCCAGAGTGGAGGAAGATTCTCCTTCTTCTGATCAGGGCTCCATTTTTTCAGAACATTCTGATGTAGAGGAACACTCTTACTCCCCTTTTGAAGATTCTGATGCAGAGCAGTCCATTCCTTCTGTATCTCCTCCAGAGGATTTTTCTTTTGGGGAAACCTTGCACACCTTGAGGGAACACTTCCATTGGGAAGGCCAAGACTTCTCTGATTCCAAGAAAAGACTTAGGGAATTTCTTTTGTTACCTCAACACAGACCTCTGGCGATACCGCCTGTCTTGGACATACTTGATGATGTTTATTCGGAGGCTTGCCTTAGTCCGGATTCCCTGCCTCCTGCCCCAATCAAGCCTGATTAGGTACTACAGAGTTCCTAACTCCCACCAATTTCTTTACAAAAGCGATAATGCTGACCCTGAAACCATTTCTCAAGGCCCCAAGGGAATGAAGGCCTCTACTGCTAAGAATCCACTACCTTCCGAAAGAGAGTCAAGATCCTTAGAAAGGTGGGGAAAAAAGGTATATACCTCTGCCACCCTAGCCATGAGGGCCTTAAATTGTCAGTTTCATATGCTTAAATATCAGCAGTTTCTGTTATCACAATTAAGAAATAAAATGTCTCAACCTGAACAACCAGATTTGAAGGAGTTGCAGGATATGATGCATAGTGCAGAACAAGTGGGTAAACACACCTTACAATGTGGCTATGATGCCCTAGAGGCCTCAAGTAGAGCTGCTGTTACAGGATCAGTCATTCGTAGACATGCCTGGCTTAGGGAACAAATCTTGCCTGATCATGTGAAAGCTAAACTACTAGATGCTCCTTTACAAAAGGATGTGCTATTTGGTACTAATGCTGAGGAGATACTACGGAAAATGGAAGAAAAAGCCAAATCTATGCAAACTGTCAAAGCTTTTCTACAGGTTCAACCGCCACGTTTTAGCAGAAATTGGCCTTCTAAAAACTGGTCCTTTCCAGCCACGGACAAGTCCCAAAGAGGTAGATACAGGCGCACTAGGGGCAGAGGACAATCACAAGGATCATATAGAGGCAGGCAATGGCAAACTCCAGCACCAAGAGGTGGCAAAGACAGTGCACAACAATACAGGAAACAAACCCAATGACTCCCTCCTTTCCATGCCAAGCAAGTCTCAGCTGGCAGCACCCTTGGGAGGAAAGCTGGCATTATTTACAAGAAACTGGCATATTGTCACAACAGACAAATGGATCCTGGACGTTATAAACAGAGGCTACAGATTTCATTTTCACACTCTTCCAAAAATGAGAGGCATGCCAAACCTGCCACACAAAGGGCAGAGGCACAACTACAAATTTCAAAGCTCATAGACTTGAAAGCTATTCAAGAGGTACCTACTCACGAACAAGGTCAAGGTTTTTATTCCAGGCTATTTCTGGTACCAAGGAAAGGAACAGACTGGAGACCCATTTTGGACTTATCCATCCTAAACACATTCTTATTCATACCAAAATTCAAGATGCTCGCATGACAGCAGCTTCTTCCCATGCTGGGCAAGGAGTTTTGGCTGGTAACATTGGACCTCAAGGAGGCATACCTGCATGTCCCAATCAGACAAAGCTGCAGAAGATACCTCAGATTTCTTGCAGGTTCAATTCACTATCAATTCTCTGCATTGCCCTTTGGCTTATCTACTGCGCCCAGAGTATTCACGAAATGCCTGGCATCAGTAATTGCCTACTGCAGACTTCAAGGGATACAAATTTACCCTTATTTGGACGACTGCCTGATCCAAGCGGACAGCAAGCACATACTTCTGGAACATCTGGCTTATGTAACACGGTTACTGAATTCCCTGGGATACACAGTCAACAAAGAGAAATCCAGGCTAACACCATCTCAGAAAATAACTTTCCTGGGTGCCAACTTGGACACAAACACCCAGATGGCCTATCTTACGCCAGAAAAACAGGGCAACTAACTCAGTACTTCAAAATACTAGCAAATTGTACCAGGCTTACTGCAAGGAAAATCCTGCAGGCTCTGGGCTTCATGGCATCTTGCATTCTTTTAATCCCATGTGCAAAGTTGCATATGAGGAAACTTCAATGGTACCTAAAAACCTATGGTCTCAACACAGCCACAGTTTGGAAACAATAATACCAATAATTCCATGTTTGCAAAAGGAATTTGTATGGTGGGCCCAAGCATGTCAAACAAACACAGGTCTCCCATTCTGCAAGCCTCAAGCAAATCAAGTCATCACAACAGACGCCTCAGATTATGCCTGGGGGGCGCACATGACAGACAGGTGCATTCAGGGCAAATGGTCCCAAAAGGAAAAGCACCTTCACATCAATCAGAAAGAAATGCTAGCAGTGATAAATGCAATTACAGCTTTCAAGGACCTCCTGCATCCAGGACAATTATTGATAAGAACAGACAACACCACAGTAATGTGGTACATAAACAAACAAGGAGGAACACATTCATACCCCCTGTGCAGACTAGCCATGACACTTTGGAACTTGGCTCTGGAATGGCAAATCGAACTTCAGGCACAGTACTTGCCAGGTTTGCAAAACACGCTGGCAGACAATCTAAGCAGAAATATGACAGATCCACACGAATGGAAGTTGCATCCTCAAGTGTTTACAAAGATAATCCAAGCGTGGGGGAGGCCAGACATAGATCTCTTCGCCTCCCACAGGAATCATCAATAGGAAAAGTTCTGTTCAAGGACCTTTCATCCAAAGGCCTGGAGAGTGGACACCCTTTCATTCAGTTGGACAGCATGGACAGTTTACGCTTTCCCACCTCTGCCTCTTCTGCCCAAGGTACTCTTGAAAGCAAGAGCAGACAAACCGAAGATGATACGGATTGCTCCAGACTGGCCAAGACAACACTGGTACCCACTCCTGAGGAGCCTAACACATACTCCTCCCTGGTCCCTACCTCTAATGCCTCTTCTGCTGACTCAGCACAGCTACAAAACTCTTCACAGTCAGCTGAAAACACTCAATCTCGCTGCATGGAAAATTCCTTAACACCACAACAGACCCTACTCCCCAAAGAAGTGCAGGATGTCATTTTGGAGGCCAGAAGGCCATCTACTAGAAAGGCTTACTCCGCAAAATGGAAACGGTTTTGCTCTTGGAATGAGAAAAAAGGCCAGGACCCTAGAAAACTGAATTTGCCTCTGGTATTACAGTATCTAGTTGAGCTGCTGAACAGTGGACTTTCATTTTCCGCCATAAAAATCTATGCTTCAGCCATTTCTGCAGAATTCAACACTGATCCACCCTTATTCTCTCACCCACTCTTAAGACAGTTCCTCAGAGGGGCTAAGAATATAAGACCACCAAGGAAACAACCAATGCCAGCCTGGGATCTTAATTACATTCTAGAAAAATTAACATTGCCTCCCTTTGAACCAACTGCCTCAACAGATTTGCAATATTTGTCCTGGAAAACAGCCTTCCTTCTGGCCATTACCTCAGCTCGTAGGGTTTCGGAACTACAAGCCCTCATGGCTGCGCAGCCCTTTCTCATCTTTCATCAGGACAGGGTTTCTCTTCGAACCAACCCGTCATTTATGCCTAAAGTGGTATCCAGGGTAGCTTTAAATCAAGCCATACACTTACCTACCTTTTACCCCAATCCTCAAAACAAAGGGGAAAGGCTGCTACACTCCTTAGGCATCCTTAGACAGCTACGTTATTATTTGGACAGAACAAAGCCTTTCAGGAAATCAGAACAACTTTTTGTGTCCTATGCTGTAGGAGCTCAAGGGAAGCCAGTTACCAAACAGACAATTTCAAAATGGATAGGCCACTGCATACGGTTTTGTTACTCCTATCATGGAAAATCTGTCCCTACAGGCATCAGATCCCACTCCACCAGGGCCACAGCTACCTCTACAGCCTTCCTCAGAGGAGTTCCTACCAAATATATTTTGGAGGCAGCCACTTAGAGTTCTGTGCATACCTTCACAAAACACTACCACCTGCCTTTATATTCCAAAACTAGAGCAGGCTTTGCCACTGCTGTGTTGCAGGGCATTCTGGCTCATCCCAGTTCCACCTAGTGCCTACCACCCTGTGCGTAGCTTTGGGATTCTACCCATCTGTGATTACTGCAGCTGTATGCACGATGAACATAGTACAGTTTTGTACCTACCATAAATGTAGATGTTCGAGTGCTAATACAGCTGCAGTACAGTTTTCCCTCCCTCCTTCCCCTCTTGGTAAAGGCCTAGGGCCTCTAACCCCTCTTCATACAACCTGATTGGGTTATCCTTCTATGGTATATTTGCTTGCAATTACTGATTTTTGATTAGATTGCATTGCATGTATATAAATATAATTTATGTATTGCCTTCCTTCTGGGGGCACCTGACATCTGGGGCAAGAAAGACTGAAGAAAATGGCGTCGGCTGTGTCTTATATACCCCTGCCTCACTGACGTCAGGAAAGAAAGCGACAACAACTGACGCTGGACCTAGACTTTGGAATTCGGCCGACCGAGGACCCGCCTGACGGCAGAAAACCCATCTGTGATTACTGCAGCTGTATTAGCACTCGAACATCTACATTTCTGGTTGGTACAAAACTGTACTTTATCCCACTCCACAAAGGGGGTGCCACCACTGACCTTGGGAACTACCACCCCATTAGCCTAACAAGCCTGGTCTGCAAGGCCATGGAACGCATCATCCCAGAGCTTATAAACAAAAACATAGGTAACCTCCAAACTCTTGACCCCACTCAGTTTGGGTTTGTAAAAGGTAGATCATGCCTCCTAAACTTGGTTGACTTCTTTGAAGCAGTCACCAGAGCCGTAGATGAGGGTAAAGTGGTGCACACAGCCTATCTTGACCTTGCCAAGGCTTTCAACACCGTCCCCCACTCTGGTATTAAAGATAAACTCACTGGACTGGGCATAAATCCTATGTCACAAGATGGGACACCAACTGGCTCACTGACAGAACCCATACAGTGAAAGTAGCCGACTCCAAATCTGACTTCAGACCAGTGACAGGCGGAGTACCACAGGGTTCAGTCCTGGGTCCTCTCCTGTTCAGTATCTACTTCTCAGAAGTCCAGGCTAATGCAGCTGGTCTCTGGCTAACGAAGTTCGCAGACGACTGCAAACTAGGAGATATAATAGATTTGCCTAAGGATGTGGACATTCTGCAAAGAGGCCTCACTGAGACTGATGCTTGGTGTCAAAGTCATGGCCTAAAGCTCAATGCCAAGAAGTGCATTGTCATCCCCTTTGGGAAAAATCTGTACCCATGACCTACCACATACACGGTGGCCTACTGAACACTGATAAGAGACCTTGGGACACAGGTGGAAAGTAGTCTCTCCTTTGATAATCCCGTCGCTTCAGTAGTCAGGAAATCCTTCTACGTGGCACACCTCATCACAAAGGGGTTCTCCTACAGAAAAAGAGAGGTCATCATTCCTCTCTACTCATCCCTCATCAGACCCATTATAGAGTACAACGCCCTGTTTGGCATGTACTGCAGAAGACATCTGCAACAACTAGAAAGGCCACAGAAATGCCTCACTAAAAGGATTACCGGCCTCAAACAAATGCCATATACAGACCATCTCAAATTCCTCCATCGCATATCGCCTACTCAGAGACGACCTCTGCCTAACATACAAAGCCATGTCTAACCCATATCTGATGTACACTTAGAGAAATCTGCCTTCCAGGGCCACACGCTCCAGTGACCTAAACCTTGTCACCACAATAAGCAAAACATGCTGGAGGGATAGATTCCTGTCCCAGAGACTTCCCATTCTCTGGAACAAACTACCCATTCATGTCAAGCAAAGCTCCTCATTGGCCCTCTTTAAGAGAAATCTTGACAATTGGATGGGAAACGGGAAATTCGCCCTGGGGATCACATCTTTGGCCCTGCTTGACAGGGGCACAAGAAAGTAATTTTCTTGGGTGGCGCAAGCCAGGGAACGTCTTTTGGCTAGGCTCATATAGGCCCAAGGCCGATAGCCTAGTACTTACCTATGAACCTGTAGGAAAATGCCAGATAAATGCACAATCAACATTCTCTGTAGCTATATCCCTCCAGGAAACAACTCCCCACTATTGAAGAAATCCTTCAATGGGTTAGACATAACCTTCCACAAGAGACCATTCTATTAGGTGACCTAAATACCGACTGGCTAACCTGCAACTCCAACAATCCCACTAACCAAATTAACCTCTATGGATTTACTCCGCTTATTCAAGAACCCACCAGAATAGATAAAAAATCCTAAAAGCAATCCATTATTGATTGGACACTAGTGAACAGCCCCAAACAAAACTACCAGACAGGCTAAGTGACCACCACCACGTACCAGCACACCAAAGCCAATAATCTATAGACAAATCAGGAATGACCGCAATCTAAACCCACAGGACCTAAACAACATCTTAAAACAATGCAACTGGGAAACTCTATGAACCCTAGGACTACACCAGGCAGTAGACTACTTTAATAATATATTTACCAATGTTCTGAATTCAGTCACTCCAATCAGGAAAATGAGAGCCAAGGCATACTATGCTCCATGGCTAAGTAGGGACACAAAAGCCTTACTAAAGTCTAGGGAAAAGGCCCGGAAGCAATGGAAAAAGACAGCTTTAACAAAACCAAACAAAACTACAAACAACTTAGGAATCTGACCAAATAACGAACCAAACTTGATAAAAAAAACTACTTCCTAGGTCTCCAAAACAAACATTCAAAAAAAACCCCAAAAATGTTGGCATGCTATCAACTCAATATTAAAATCTGGAAAAACAAACCACTCCTGCCCCCCACCTCCCCCAATAATAATAATAATAATAATAATAATAATAATAATAATAATAGATATAGCTTCCCAACGTAATCATCACTTTACAAGTTCAGTCCAGTCACTGTCCACCCAGCTGTCCAAAAATAACTCATCTACCTCTACCAAAAATAACTCTTTATTTACCTCCACCAGAATTCCAAATAACATACCCTCCTTCACCCTCTCACCTGTTCTGATCTCTAAAATTAAAAACTCCTCCTAAACTTGAAACCTACCACTCTTACAGCAGACAGTATACCTGCTAAATTCTTAAGAATAGCAACTGACTCCTATCTTACCCAGTCTTAATCCTTATCAGTCGATCTGTTCAGGAAGCCTATGTCCCTCAAATGTGGAAAATATCATACATTATACCTCTACATATAGGTGGCAATTCTTATGATTTCTCCTAACTACTGTCCAATAGCCATACTTTCTCCCTTATCTAAGCTTCTTGAGAAATGTATTCACTCTCAAGTTATGAAATTCCTGAGCACACATAATCTTCTCTCCACCACTCAACACGGCTTCCGCCCACACCACAGCACTTCTCTCTTTTACTAATCGGGGTAATCATCGTAGAAATAATAATAATTATCTGCTATCTTTAGACCTCTCCAAAGTATTCAACATGGTCTCACACCCAAAACTAATAGATGCTCTAACCTCCCTATCCTTTGTATCCTCTACTATCTCCTGGTTCAAAAGCTATCTTTCAGACAGACAGCAATCTGTCCAGTGGCAAAGTGAACTATCTCCTCTACTTCCAACTACTATAGGTGTAGCTCAAGGCTCAATACTGGGCCCACTTCTTTTAACTATATTCACAAACAACCTGCATACCACCACCCAACAAGCCACACTTGTACAGTATGCAGACGACTCAACACTTATCTGCTCAGCCCCATCTCTTACTACCCTACAGCAGCAGACCCAAGAATCCTTTTCCTCTGTTGAAGATTGGATCACTGACATCCAACTCATTCTTAACCCCAACAAGACTAAACTGCTCCTGTTCGCCCCTAACAAATCTAAGTCTACTCCCCTAACTTTCTGTATCACCTCTAGAAATGGCACTGTCATCTCTCCTACAGCCCATACTAAACTCCTTGGGGTAGAAATAGACAAAAATCTTTTGTTTGATGCCCATATAGCTCAAACCATCCAAAAGGTTCACAAAAAATGGGAACTCTTCATAGACGCCAGATTTTTCTCACAGACAAAGCAAGCAGCACCTTAGCCCAAATTCACCTACTGTCCACACTTATGTATGTAGCACCAATCCTAACCCATATTAGAAAAATTGATCTTGACAAAATTGAGTCATGGTACAACAAAATTGCCAAATTTGCTAACAACTCTACCTTTAGAACCCATCACTGCCAGGCTTGAATTTCCTCAATTACTAACCTACCAACAGTTAATCAGTGCCATACCCTGACAAAACTCTGGCACTAAAACAATTACTTTCCCTATACTCTACTAATCATCCCCTCCGTTCTACTAATAAATCTCTCCTCTGTATCACTAATGCCAACAATACCGCAGAGAAAGCTCTATCTTCTCATACTATAGCTGAAACCTGTAATAACCTCCCCGCCTCTGTAACTTCTGCCTCAACTGTCACACAATTCAAAAAATCATTTAAATCACATCTCATTAAAACCTGGATCTACCCATATATAACATAAGAATTACTTCTTAATCCACATTGCCTCCCTACTAATCTACCTACTATTAACATAATACAAGATACGATTTAGATTTATAGACCTGTAGTCCATTAGGACAGTTAATTTCAGCATTGTTATTGTGCGTGTCTCTATTCTATCATTGTCCATTTTGTCTGTTTCTTGTTATTGTTGTATCTAATTGTAGAGTTTTCCCCCAGGGCCTCCACTGAAAATGGACCTAGTCCAGTTGGATTATCCTGGTTAACAAATGTAAAACAAAATAAAATAAATAAAAATAAATGGGGAATAGAGATGTTGCTTCTTGTGCTACAGTGACAGCTAATTAGGGACAGTCATAAGCTGTGGTATTTTTGTTTTTGTACATGTTATGGTATATATTAAATGTTTTCAACGGTGACTGCTGAGGAACTGTATCTTCTCTTTCCCACTTTTTTCATGGTAAACAGATTGGCTGTCCAAATTTTGTATTAGACTGCAAACAATTCCAGAATTTCAGATACTGCCAAAGTCAGACATGAAGCTGTTCAATAGTTTTGTTTTTGTTTCTTTAGTGACCATTGTTCAACAATGATGGCTTATAAGAGAGGGTATCATGGTAAGTCCCCGTCACTGAGTTAGCCAAGCAAAGCTGTCAGCGGTATTGTTTGAATTCAGTAGGAGAAAATTGCCAATGAAGAAAAACTTACCTGTGCATCACGGTAGCATAAGCTGCCAATCTAGCATTTCTATCCATCAGCAAACAGTTTCATCTTTTCAGAATATAAAAAACTTTTAAAAATTACATTTTCAGTTTGTTTTCAGGTTAAACTTCATCATTTACATCCTGTGGCATCAGCGCAGGTTAAAAAAAAAAAAAAAAAAAAATCAAGTATGTCCATAGACGTTAATGGTTGTATCATTGCATCTGCCCAGTGATGCATCCATTAAAGACTATGAACACACATCACACTAGCCCGAAGCTGACATCACCTTAGGATAGACTAAATTTATTTTGCCTATGATTTTAATATTAAAATATGATTGACAAACAGAGTGTAACACAGCGGAAAATGTTTTGCAGCCCATAACTCCTCAGATACTGCAAAGTAGATCAGAACATCAGCAAAACACTTTAAGCTTGGACTTTTGCCCCCACTTCTACTATATATAAGGGGCATTATGTCAGAGATACATCAGCATTCCATCACTGAAGCCTCTACTGCCAGAAGATGCAAGATTTATACAACCCCTAATGATTCCTCACAGTTCTACAGATGTCAAGATTGAACCAAGACTGGCAGATATTTACTTTGATAAAGCTAAGAAAACATTTTTTAACCTTATTGATGGAGGCAGTAACATTAGACAGGTTTTGGGGAAAAAGTTTATTACTCTTCTACTCTGGTTGACAGGTCCTTAAATTACCAAGGTTTTACACGACTATGTTTTTTACCTGATTTTCCACCTACCCAAGTAGCTAGGGCCTTTGATTAAGTTTTATCAGAAGCATAATACCTCCAGTATATCAGACCTTTCATGTCTGAATGATGTGCTGGTATTCTAATCTGAGTTGAAGTGCTTTTTATGGGGATGGATCTGAGATCAGTTCTTGCATAAAAGATAAATGAACAGCCTGCTGAAACAGCAAATTTGGCTAAAAAGTAGGAGGTTAGCATTGTAGATTTATGCCACATTAAACTTTCCTAATGGCATATTCACATTGCAGGAAAGTCACCTGGTTTGATTATTATACTAGCATTTTGGTGTTCTTTCCCCTCCTTTTACGAGTTTGCCTTTCATTCTGTCCTGTTTAGTGTCCCTAATTCATTCATATTCCTTATTTTTGCTCTTACCCTCCCTCACACATGCTATTTTCGGACAAACTATCCTTTGTCATAATACATTTTAACTTCCCACTTCATACAGCTAACAAATTTTCAAGGCGAAACCAATCTGAACAAATATAGCTTCCATTTTATTTTCCACAATTCTCCCAAAGTCTTATTTTTTTAGAAAGTTTTAACACATTTTCAACATTTCGTTGTTTCCGCTGTCAGCTACAGGGGGGTACAAGCCTTAACACTGCAGGGCTGGCAACACATATGTAATGTGCAGTGTTACAGGGTTATAATCTCAGATTGCTGCCACCAAATATGTGAAGTGTGGGGCTTTGGAGTATGAATTCCACCATACCTCCTAATCTGTTATAGCAAGAAATTTGACAAAGCAATAAATAATGGGGGGACAAAGGCCTAAAATAGGGACACTTAAGTATTGCTCTTACAAACTTAGAAAGTAGATAGAACAGGTTTTGCATTAGTATGAATTTTCTGAAGGCTATTATGTCTGAAACTCAAATGACTGTCATGATTTTCTGACTTTGACCCTCGATGATCTGCCAATGATTTGCCAGAAAACCAAAAGTTATCAAAAACGGACCAAAAATATGAGGCAAAGCTCTGGGCATTCTGTGAAAATCTGTAACATTTGAGAGGTATGATTCCACACTTCTGCCCCAAAATAAGTAATGACATAAGCTTATAATCCACGTGATGTCACTAAATTTGTGATGGACTGGGTTTGAGTCTCCCACACTTGCCACTAACTAATATTCAGAGTGAATGGCATTTAGGGAATCCTGCAACTGTGCACTGCCCTTACAGACAGGACCTGCCACACCCAGAATAAGTTTTACACTGTACAACTACAGACCAGCTCCCAAGAAATTCCATTACCTCAGTTTGAGCCCAGTGCCTTCACTACAACCTTACCAATAAGTACCTGTGAGTTAGTCAAAACTTTTTTTCATATGCTTGCATGTGCATTTTTTCCAAGGACTGGCCGCTAATACTATAGGAAAGGGGTAAAGGAATGGTGGCCCTACTGATGACATTACTTTAACTCTTTCCTATTTTTGGCATGTAATTCCACCAGTCAGACCAATCTGACAGCGAGGTGTCAGTTACTGAACACTCTTACACTGAACCAACCAGTGTATTAAATTATGGTAACACATAGCCAAGCAGTCAATCTTCAAAATGTGGATACCAACAGTTACACCACCCCTACTGTGAATTTATTTTTATAAGCTAATAATAAAGCACTAATCATAATCTGTTTTAACTGAATAAATAAAAACACAAAAGCCAGTAATTTAAAATAATAGAATATTTCAATATGCAAGAAAGTAATTGATTCCACATTAAATAATGAAAGATTTTAAACAGATAATTGCAACAGAACAACAATACCCACATCTAAATCTTATTCTTAACTCTTTCTGGAGAGTAATGAAGTCTAATCACCACTAAGTTTCAACAAACATTCAGATGCTGGAGATGACAGACAGATTAGCTCGCCAACTCTAGAAAAGCAGAAAAAAATGTCTGTTATCGTCCGTCCCCATTCTTTGTAAAAATGCTTTACCACTTCCATGTTTGATTGGAGTATATCAGTTCCACAATCAGAAAAAGAAGTGTTGTATTAGTTCAACATTCACTGGATGTTAGATATTTCCCAAATCCCAACAACAGTTCAAACTGGAACAATAAAATCTTATTTTAGTATTGTTTGCCTTCCTTACTACATTGAAAGGTCTCCTCCATGTTGTTTGCAGCTTATTTTGCTGATCAGCAATATACACTGTTGTATTTTGTCCAGCAGTATATTCTCAGGCTGTTACTGACCAGTTGTACCAAACCACCTTTTGGCTGATGTGGAGCATCGAACCTTCTATCCCTGACTGTAGGAAACAGCTCATTAATGGATTAGCCTTAGTCCCTTGTGCTAACTAGTTTTAAATATGTGAAAGAAACATGTTGATGATAGGGGTAGTTTTTAACTGCTTTATTCCACAGTGATTTGACTAACAAGTAAGTCTGAATTGAAGTTAGCCTTTCTGTCAGTATTCCCATTGACAAATTGCCCTGCAGTAATTTTTTTAACAATGCATATGTCGCCATTCCTGCCAAAGTAGAAGACCTGCCATTTCAGGGTACCTCATAGCATCTACCACCACTAAAACGAATCTTGTGATATCTATGATACTTGGGGTACTGAGAGCCTCAACAGTTTTCATAGTAGCTTTCTGTCCCGACTTGCCAACCTTTTGACACAGATCACTTCTTACAGTACCGTGTCATGTTTTTTCCAAAACACTGGCAATTAAAATATTTTATAAGCCTCCTTTTTGTAAATGTATGCCTAGGTGGCCTAAAAAGGAATTATTATGGGCTATAGCCAAAAGTGCAAGATGATAGGCACTTGTGACTGACTGCTTTTATCACTTCTTATCTCCCTTTAGAAGTACATTTCTTGTACAGTAACCTGTTGTCCTAGCCTGCAGACTCTCCCTGTGCTTGAAAGTTAGAAACCTCCTTTCAGTTTTGTAAGGTGGTATGTGAGAGCTCTGCCTGTTGCAACACTCTTTTCATGATCACCAGATCTTTTAACAGCTACACCTCAGATTTAGGTGTACTTACTACCCACTTTTTCCCTAAAGCAACCACTTCCAGAGAAAGTCTAGAACCTTTTGACACCTAAGGGTCAATTCAGGCTTGACAAAGCTCCTTTCTTATTCTTTTGGTGGTGTGGGTACTCTGTGGGTCTCTCCCCTGTTTGCCTTCACAACATGATTCTCTTCATGTCTTACTGTGTATAATTACATACGCAACAGCTAATTTTTCAGTATCATTTGCTATCAGGATATCTGATCTCCTTGTTATCTCCCTGCCTCCCTTGTCAGTCCAAATGAACTGTGACTCATAGCACCTGAAAAGGTGTCCCTCCAATGGCCCTAACTGGAATGGTCTACTTAAGCAAATAATGCATATCTCTATCAACTGCTGACTTAAAAATAGCTAATCTGATGTTGTCAGTCTTCACATAATCCTTGACTGTGGGTTCTTTTCTGAGCCTCTGAACCGACTCAGCCGTTTACTTCAGCTCTTGCCTTCCAAACTCTAGAGCCAGGTTCTACCCATAATCCTCCTCTCTAAATCACCTCCGATCTCATTAAACACTTCGTGTGTCAGACGCGTCCAACCTCTCTCGAGCTTTGGTAGTTATTCACAGTAAGTTACTTTCTCGGAGTTACTCTAAATTCCTTTCATATATATCTATATCTTAATTTCTTTTAGTCTTTCTAGCTGCTCCTCTCGTTTCTTTGTGTGCGTGTGTGATCTCTTTCTCCTTTTCCTTTCCTCTATCATTGGGTAGTTTTCTCTACGTACCATTGCTGGTACTCTCTTTTACCTATGTAGGTATTTCTGGCTACCATAGTTGGTACCCTTTTCTCTTTCTATTAAAAAAAAAAAAACGTTCCTGTTCTTTCTTGCGTGCGTGTGCGCGTGTGCATGCGTGCGTGTGGGTGTGCGCACGTGTGTGTAACCTTTATCAGTGCTAAGCCTCCTTTTGTGACTTGGCTGAGAAATCTGGTGTGCCTGTTAAGCCTTCAAAGGGCATTTCTGGCTTTAAGAGGTGCCTTAAGTGTGACAGGAAGATGCCCAATTTAGATGGACATGTCCAGGTGTGTATTGCTTAGCTGTTGTACACCCGCAGGAAGATTGCACCATCTGTCATCGTTTCTCCATCAGGACTTCAACTGAGCAGAGAAACAAGTTGATTTTGGAGGGTTTATTAAAAGAGGACTTAGAAGAGACCATATTTAGGTCTAAGACTGAAACCAGATCATCCTCTTCCTCTTCTAAACCGAAGAAAAGTTCCCATTCAGTTCTGAGCAGTTTCTCGGAACTGCCTGAAAAGTTATCCAAACAGCCTATGGTGTCAACAGTTCCCACGGCACCAACCACACCTTTGGATAAGACAACTACTGGTTCTGCCTCGGCACCAGAAGTTTCTTTGGTACCAAAGCAGACCACATTGATATCGATGCCAAGAACAAAGTACTCTCCTTCAGTTGATCCATTTTCAGACCGACCTCCTAGCCCATTCATGGAACTGAGACTGCCTAAGTCTCCTTCACCATCATCCGTTCGATCTAAGAGCCTGTCTGAATTGGACATCCTGAGGCTGGTGGACCAGCTCTTGTGGCGAGGGGATTACCTCCATCTTCAGTTCCCAGCCAAATGGGCACCGGGACCTGTCCTCCTTTGACACAGTCTTATATTCCTCCTGCAACTCCAGTTGAGTCTTTGGAGCCCCTGTCACCGACCTACCCAGTTCCGACCGTCTCTGTTCAGGTACGAGCCTCTTCTCTGGAACTGAGAATTGCCTTGAGCTACTCTGGTTTTTCTGAATCAGAGGTCTCCTGGGATTGGGACTTCTTTGCTGGTTCCGAGGCGCACGGTTCGACTTCCTTTTTATTGGAACCTTCCATGCCCCTCAGTGCTTCGGCTTTCATTGGCTCAACCCAGGCTTCTGCTTTGGAAGCCACCTCCTTGATGTGGGGTGGGACCGTGGTTCCAAAGGAGTCTATGTTGGTTCCAGGCTCCCATCCCTCTACAGGGGGCTGGCCTTCCAGACCATGGAGAAAGCCTTGTCCATTGTGGACTCAGTCCTTGCCATACCTTTTGGGCCAATCTTCTCCATCCCCTTGACCAGAGGTACCGTCAGCCTCATCCCTGGGACAGGGGGCACAAAAGCCCCAAGAAAGATGCACCTTGGTGGTTTCCTCTTCGGATACTTCCCTGGAACATTCCCCATCCCCCCACCCCTTAGCTCTTAGACTCCCCGGAGGAGTCCTTCACTGACGATTCCAATTTTGATGAAGGGGAAGGTTCCCCTAGGTCACTCCCTGATGATGTTTCCTTAAGGGACATCCTGGAAATCCTGAAACAGGGGGGGGGGTGGCTGGTCTTCCCTCCAGCCTTCCTCAGAGGAGTCTGTATACCTGGAAGCTTTTCTTGCCCAATCCTCTACTTCTTGGATCTCTCCACCTGCTGACAAGCTCATTAAATTGATCACGCAGCAGGCCTGGCAGATTCCTGACTCCATCAAACCAATCCCAAAGAGGCCTGACCGTATCCTTTCTGCCCCTAAGGAAGAGCAGCATTGAGCTAAGGGAATCCCAGTAGACGCCATGGTGACAGCGGCAGCCACAAAGAAGGAACTTTCAGAGGAAAGTCCTATCCATCCTCCTAACAAGGAATCCGGAACTATGGATACATTCGGGAAGCGTGTTTATGCTTCATCGACCTTCGCACTCAGGTCTTTGAACTGCATGGCGCACTTTACCAGGCTACAGAGAGATCTGATCAGAGAGCTGTCAGATACTTTCAAAGGAGCAGTAGTCGATGAAGTACAAGACAAATTTGCCACTCAACTCACCACCCTTGAAGCAATTTCTAACTCGTCCATGAGCCTGATTGCCTACACAGCCGAAGAGACTGCAGGAGCAGCAGGTTCAAGTGTAGCCATTAGGAGACATGCCCGGATGCACCTGTGTGACTTTGCAGAGCCATTTAAATCTTTGTTCATCAACTCCCCATTTAACGGACCATCCATTTTGGACCCAAAGTAAAAGACGCACTGGCCATATGTGAGAAAGATGGGAAGACTCTTTCTGTCATGGGTGTACACCTCTCCACTCCTCAATGGCCCTATTGCAGAAACCAGAAAAGTGGGAGTCTATGGTTCAAAAAGTCCCAAGGGCCTTTCCAGGACTCGCGTGGCAAGGACTTTCCACAGGGCAGAGGGGAAAGTAGCAATGGAAGATGCCATCCTAGAGGCAGAGGTGACCCACAGAACCAGGGGTCCAGAGTTTTTCTCTAGTAACTCCTACCAGCATTCCTGAATGGAGGCCCGATTACCTTCCTCTGGAGGCAGTCAGGGGACAATTATCCCTGCACCGATCTGCCTGGCTACAGATAACATCAGACAAATGGGTGCAGGGAATCATTTCCAGAGGTTACATTATTCCCCTTTCCTCAATTCCAAAAAACTCAGAGAAGACTCCCAAACGTTCCACCCAGTCACAGGGAAGCAACAGTCGTAGAAATTTAAAAACTGCTCGAAAAGAGTCCTCCAAAAAGCCCCACCAGACCAAAGAGGATTCAGTTTTACTCCAGATTCTTTTTAGCGCCCAAAAAGACAGGGAACTGGAGACCCATTTTGGATCTCATCCATTTCAACAAACTAAGTTCCAGATGATCTCAGTACAGTCAGTACTTCCATTCTTGGAAAAAGAAGATTGGATATATAGATCTTTAAGATGCGTATTACCATATAAAAATGGACAAATGCTCCAGGGGATTCCTGCACTTCTGGCTAGGCGACAGTCATTTCCAGTTTAGAACACTGTGCTTTGGTCTCACCACAGCCCCCAGGGTGTTTACCAAGTGCATGGCAGTGTTTGCAGTTCATCTCAGACTGCAGGGATTTTTTCCTTATCTTGACAACTGGCTCCTTGCTGCTACCACCAGGCATTAACTAGAGCGGGCAAGAGATTACACTTTGCATCTATGCACTTCTTTAGGCATTACAATAAATTACAGAAAGTCAAATTTGAAACCTACACAACAGCTGGAATTTATCAGAGTTCTGTTAAATACAGTTTTAGGAATTGCTTCACGCCCAGTAGAAAGGCTCCAAAAGGTCAGATCACAAATAAACCATATTATTCAGAACAGACGTGTTCAGCCAGAATCATCCTACAGGCGCTAAGCTCGATGGCAGCCTCTATTACTTTAGTTCCCTTGGCCAAATATCTCCTGCAGATTCTCCAATGGTTTCTGGCCTCCCAATGGTTGTTAATGAATCAGCCGATGTCGTATCACATCGTGATCGCCAATCGCTGCAAACAAGACCTGTGGTGGTGGCGGCTCCATTCCATCGAGATCCTTTTGGGCCGCTCTTTCATCCTGCCACAGCCCCAAGCCATAGTGACCACGGATGCTTCCCAGATGGGGGGAGGGGCATTATCTGGGGAGGATAGTCCAAGGCACTTGGTCCCACCTGGAGGCCAATTTGCACATCAGTATTCTAGAGATGAGGGTAGTAGTCTTAACATTGCAAGCATTTCAAGATGCCTTTCCCCTAAGAACAGTAGCAGTTCAGACGGGCAACATGTCTGCAGTCTGGTACATAAACAAGGATGAACACTTTTTCCAATAATCCATACAGGGTCAGATATTTTTACCAATGCATGTATTATCTTAGCCGTAAACAGAGGAGGTAAAAACGTCTTCCATTGTGTTGGTCTTCTTAGTACTGATCACACACATACCCATATAAGAATATCACAACCACTCCCCCTCTCTGTACCGAAGAAACCATTTACTACTGACTTTGGCTTCTAACCCTGAGATTTTACTTTGTTACTGATATACATTTGGCAGTGTCTAAAGAGTTCCTCTTCATGACTGTCTGAAGCTTCATGCTTATTGCTCCTTTCTCTCTTGCACATTCGTGCCATGGTGTTATTCCATCCCCCAACCCCCACCCTGCAGCTTTATACTGTTACTTCCTTTTCTGCTCTGCAGCTTCAGGTTGTTTCATCCTCTCTGCTGCTTGGAAGGGTGTCTCACCTCCATCCTCACCTGTAATTTATTTAATACAAGCTGTATTTTGATGTAATCTGGGAACTTTTCCACCTCTAGATGGTCATCACGTCTGACTGAAAAAAACAAATTAAAGAATAGGAGCGGATCCATTACAAAACAATTTATTGTTAATGGATTTTATCACAACTAATCATATGATAACCAACAGTCACCCTTGACCGACACATCTTTATTTCAGAGGAAGGAATGTTAGAGGTGAACAAAATAGACAGGAAATCAACATAAATTCTGTAACTTGACTGATGTTTCTTTTTCTGGAGCACATGGTATTCTCAACATGTTTTTTTTATTTATTCCATCTCAACATGCGAACTGTGCACATACTTTGTTAGAACATGATGTTTGTGCGCAAGCTTAATATTGTGTTTCTTTTGCAAGATGTAAAATTGGATCATGATGTTTTGTTGAAACAATCCAAGTTTAACCTTCCGTTAATTTCTACCCTACAAACATTCCAACATTCAAGTAAAATAGAAATTGTTGAGTTATTCAAACGTAAATCAGAAAGTTATTTTATAATTTGATAATTTGATCCATATGAAAGATTTTAGATTTATCCAAGCCGACAAGGGAGCTGCTGTTGTCATTATGATGTAGCGTAATTGCATTAAAGGTATGATGCAATTGTTAAATAATGGACACGAATAATGTATAAGAAAGTAACATTATTTGATATACTCAGTAATTATCGATTTGATTTATTGACACTCATCTGCATCCTACCAGGAATATATATATATATATATATATATATATATATATATATATATATATATATATATATATATATATATATATATATATATATATATATATATATATATATATATATTTAACTGTGTTACATCCTAGAAGTGGTATTTTTTCTGGTCTTCCTAAAATGTAAAAATGACTTAAGTCCTCCTTTCAGACCAGTTGTTTCTGCCAGTGGATCTTGTACTGAACCTATTTCTGTTTTTTTTTAGATAAGTTATTAAATCCATTCATTCAGGGATTGACCTCTTTTATCAGAGATTCTTAGTTTCTTTAGACAAACTTAAAACTTTATTTGATGGATTTGAAAATATTTTATTTACTATTGATAAATTTGTATACGTCTGTACCTACAGAGGAAGGCATTGAATTTGTATGTTTATTAGTCATTTTACTGATTGATCAAATAAAAGGATTAAATTTGTGTATAGTTTTAAGAATTTTTTAGTGATGACTATGATCAACAGATTAAATGTGATGAGGACAGTAGTGCCCCCCCTCATATGCCAACCTTGTTACGGGCTGGAGGGATCTGTCTGTTCTGCCCAAGATCCCTTTATTTAAAAAAAAAAAAAGTTTTAGTCATTTTTGTGGATGATTTATTTTTTGTATGGAGTGGGACACAGAGGGAATGTGAACATTTTGAGTCTTTAAATTCAACTTTTTGTTTTCTTAATTTTATTGTAGGTGAGGTATGTCAGACAGTAAAGTTTTGGATGCCCAAATTAACATGGACATAGTGAGATAGATATTTATCATAGGAAAAAAGGCTGCAGTTAATAATTTAATACCAATAGCCATCCTGCTTTCATTAAAATAGTATTTCAAAAGGACAGTTTATTAGAATTTCTCATTTATCCACTCATGAACAGGATTTTATCCATGACATAAGTCAGTAAAACTTTATTTTTGAAAAGGGGATATGACAGTAGTTCGATAGATATTACTGTTTATGAAGTTATTGACAACAGTTGGACTTTCTTTCCAACAACTTTGATTAGGGGATGGAGTAGAACACCCTGCAGTGAGGTTAAGGTAAGCCGTAGAGGTTTTTATATGGATATGCCATCAGATGTTAGATATTTCTTTGATATTCTAAATTTTAATCACAATATTATAAAAGGCAGTATTGATGTATATACATTTTGGTGGGCAAATCATTTATTGTGTATAAAAAGGCCCAAAACCAGAATTTTTGCAGATAGACGTTACGCTTATCAATGCAAACAGAACAAGCAAGTAACCTCTGCTTGTGGTTTTTGTAAAGCCTTTCGCCATATAATACAAAGTAAATTAATTTGTATATCCCACAGTAATTAAATTATATATGCCAAAGAGCATTATACATGTGATTCCACTGGTATTGTTTATACTGCAGTATGTGGGTGTTATAAGGCTTTTTATATTGGTATTACTATCAAATGCCTTTAAAGAGCATAAAACATTTATATGATAAAAAAAATTAAAATGAAAGTAATGCATTATGTAAGCATTTAAAATTGTTTCAAGATCATAGCAAATTAATTTTTTGCCCTGGCTAGGGTTCAGAAGGATATGAGAGGTGGAGATTTTAAAAACAGGGTTAAAATGAGTGACCTTGTAGCAGCTTAAATTAAAAGATGATACATTTCCTGGTTTGAATAATACAGTTACTGTTAAATGTTTTTTGAAGGCAAGAAAATGGATTCTTTTTATTTTTTTTTTATTTATACGAGTTCATTTGAATGCTTTATTTAGTGGTGAGTATTTGCTTTTTTAAATTACTCTGAAGATCTCTTATAACAAGTGATCAGAAAGAGCTAAAAAATTTGTTGGTCAACCGTGGTGGTGTTTTCTTCATTGGAGTTTTTAGTACATTGGACAGCGCCACTGTTTTGGAAAAATATTGGGTGAAACCTTAGCAGCATGCTGCACACTTAAAATCCATGCCAGGCTGTCTTTACCTGCAGTGAACAGAATTTTATCTGCACAGAAGTCTGCTACTATGTCCATCTTTATTAAGACTGTATGTAGTGGCACAGGAGATAGCATTGCCACCTCACAGCAAGAGGTTTCCCAGCTCATTTCTTGGCTGGAGTGCCATTTGTGTGGAGTCAGCATGTCCTTCCTTTGTTTGCATGGGGTTTCTGCAGGTGCTGTGGTTTCCTCCCCCATTCCAAACACGTGCAATAGATCAGTTGGACACTCCAGATTGGCCTTAAGTGTGAATGTGCATGCGAGTGTGTGATATGAAAGAACAACTGCAGCAGGTCTAGCCACTCAGCGCTACAAACTTTGGCTCTAGATGATTCACAGTTGAAGTGACACCATGACCCCATGTACAAAAATGGGAAGTAGGGGTTGTGGATGGATGGAGTTTGGGAGGCCACATTATCATGTCAAATACATATCTGTCCATTCAAAATAGTTTGTTGCAGGACAATCAGAGGGCAAAATAAAATGTTTTGGTGGGCCATATTGTGCCTGCTTTAAACAGTAGTGCCATTGACATTTTCAAATGTTTTTCAGAGATCATCATGTCTGTTTCCCTAACTATTCTGACAGTAAAATAACTACTGTACAATGTATACTGCTGTTCTTTCTCACTGTAAGGGTGAACACATTTTTTAGTGACAGAAGTGTTTTGTCTGCTGCATAAATCTTTGCAAACCAGCTAATGTTTGATGGATGGTATGAGCATTAAATCTGCACTGCTTAGCAACAAGTATATGATGTGCAGGGCTAATGGGCGTGAAATGCATACCACTACCACCACATAGTTTGATGACATGGGCCTCAAACACAGTGGCAAACTTGATGGGTGGGGTTTAAGTACCACCACTGCACTAATTATAATAAGTTGACCATAAGAGTATATGGTAGATATGCACTGCAGCCTTGGGTTGTGCCAACAACTGCTACAAGAACAGTGTTATAACCATTGGTTTGGAATTTGCAAATTTTATTTGACTCCAGTGCCTTCCATTGCAGTCTTGTAAGAGAGTGTCTGTGACATAGCCAAACCTCTGTTTTTCCATGTGCCCAGATATTTAGTGCTTCCCAGGATGGGCTTCTAATATCGATGCAGTGCCGTCTCCCTTTTACTACTTTCTAGACACATGCTGCTACCAGCCAAGACCTACCTGGCAGCAAGGTCTTAGTTACTGAACATCCTTACTATGAGCCAACCAATGTACTAACTTAAGGTTGCTTATAACCAAACAAGACTGTCTTCAAAAATGGTGAATGCCAACAGTAGCATCAGTTCATAGCACAAGGCTAACTGCCCTTGTGAGCTTTTTTAAGCCTAACCAGTTTCTCTCAAAGGGAAGAGTCAAAACAGTGTACCTTTTGTCTGTAAGATAAAGACCTTAACCACTGTATCAACACCCAAACCATGTGCTGTAAGGTTCCATCTGATGTAGTTAACTTCATTTTATCTGCAACCTGTGGGTATTCGGATCCATATCGGCTCCGAGCCGGCAACTTTTTTTTTTTTCCTAGCATCTGCTCCAAGCTCCTCCCCCTAACCATAATGCACTACCATCTCTTACCTTCCTTCAGATCTCATTTGCCCTGCTATAGTGAGCATTGTGGTGTCCTTCACTCTGAGCTCCGGGATAGTAAGTTTAAAGATTCTTAGTCTTTAGTGTGTCTGTGTTAGTTGTTTCCCTTCCTCCCCCACTAGTATATCGCTTGTTCGTCGGTTAGTTAAAAAAAAAAAGTTTTTGTTATAAAACTCTGTAGAGCAGTTGTTAGGCCTGCCCTTCCCCTGTGTGTGTTTGTGTGTGGTGATCTTTGTAGGGAGTGGTGTTTGGTGCAGGACCATGGCTGATCAGTCAAAATCAGTGTTTAAAAAATGCACAGAGTGTGGCCATAAGCTCTCACCGGCTGATGGTCACACTCTGTGTAATTTGTTTGGGAGTGTCCCATTTGTCGACTCAATGTTCACTCTGCACTGTGTTCAACCCTATAGCCCTCGGGGATCGGAAGGTCAGATTAGTAGCCAAAGGCCTTCTCCCTGCATCTATGCTAGAGTCTGCCATGGCCTCGGTACCCATTACTCCCACCTAACTTCCCACCCAGACAGAGACTCAAACTCCCCATTTCTTCTGGTGCTGGGTCAAACAAGGAAAAAGCTATAGTGAGTGTAGCAGACAAAGACAAGGACAGAGAAAGGCGCAAGGAGGACAGGGACAAAAAAAGGTTAGACCTTGCAAGAGATCCCCGGACAGGAAACTCTTCCTTAGTCCCCCTACTAAGTCCATGAGGCCAGTTTCTCCACGTCTCCAGTCTTCTCATTTTTCATCTGAGCCACTGGAATCTTCGGATCTGAGGCCTTCCTTGCCCTTACATCGCAGACCAGCCAGATCTGAGTCGGTGGCTTCTTTGCGATCGACTCGGAGCTTATCAGACTTAGACATGGACAGGATGATGCGGAGATTCATTCAGATCCAAATACAGATGGGAGTCATTCATTGCCCTCTCTAGAGTATTTCCCTGTTATGAATGGGGGTTTCCTGTTATAAATTTATTTTTATTTTTATTTTTATATTTATTTTTATATATATACAATTCTAAATTTACTTCTTATAGTACCTCTTGAGGGATTATATTTCAAATGATTTTTAA
This sequence comes from Protopterus annectens, assembly GCF_019279795.1. Lineage (NCBI taxonomy): Eukaryota > Metazoa > Chordata > Ceratodontiformes > Protopteridae > Protopterus > Protopterus annectens. Next base: position 1,266,111,964 of record NC_056732.1, on the reverse strand, counting down.
TTTATACTCCTGGTGTTTAAAAATGTTGTTTTTAACTATTCTATTGTTATGTTTAAAATGTGGTAAAATCTGCCTTGTTTTTAATTTATTTACATCAGTTCCACTGGCTTTGACATCATTTCCTTTTTTAATTGATTTATAAACTGACTTAGAGCGCATAGTAATTGTTTTTCTACTCTGAAGAAGCTGTGTCAGTGCACATGGCGAAAACGCTATACTAATAAATTTTTTGCGTTAAGTTAACTGTTTTGCAATTTACTGGATTTGAACTTCAACTTCATTCCACTTTCTGCTGGAGCAAGGAGTCCGAGCTTATTTGTTTTTTATTGGCTTCTTTATTTTGTGATTTTACCAGTTTGTTCGTCATGGCTATGGACTGTCCTGTTAGCCCCAGCACGCCTAACTTGTTCCTGACAACTGGAATGGATAATTTAAACCAGGACTACCTTTTAAAAGTAACTGAAACACTTTCAACTCTAGCCGTGAAGCTAGACCTTTTGAATGCTAAATTTGATTCTCGAACGAAAATGGGTCAAACCGCTTAGCAGCTGTTGCTGCTGACAATGTACCGAACTTCCAATACTGCCTCTCGAGCCCTCCGGACTTCAAAATACGGCTGGCCAACTTCCTACCAGCCAAGTTCAAAATAACAACGCCGGAGTAAATAATCTGCTTGGAAAGACTGTTCCAACAACATTCAAACACCAGCCTACTGGGGGGGGCCAGCACCTTGTATTCACATAACAAGCTGCTTCAACGAACTCTAACGGTGTTCCTTGTAGCAACGTAAGTACTACTACTAATTTCACAGAATGGATCAAAAGCACAGACTGGTTTCTGTTCCTTGAGCAGAACCCGTCTCTTACTGCTGTAAGAAATTCCGAAATAGTAAACATTACACTTACTGATAAGTTGAAGCACTTTGATTCCAATGTGCTTAAACTCAAGAAATTACAATTATAGACTGCCTATTTCAGACAGTGTATCACTGAAGGCCTTATTCCTAAGGGATTACGGATTACGTTTTCTCCATCTGGCTTGCTTAACAACGCACAGTTCTATGCCGACTTAAAAGACCTTTTTCAAACTCAAGGGGTTCACTTACTTGAGCTTATCATCAAGCATTATGATATCCAGATAAACCAACTACTTTTGGAAACAGAACTTCTTGATAAAGATTTAAAAGCTGACCTGGACTTCCCTAAATTCAGAATTGACTATGACAGAACCCTTACAAGTATTGACGCCTTACTCAACAAACTAAAATCAAACAAAAGTAAAAAATTACAAAGGGATAGACAGGCATATAAAAATAGTTCTGCATATCCTAAACTTCATTTTGTGGAAAATAAGAACTCACTCCCTGGGGAAAGGGCTGGTCAGCTCGACAACTTTACACAGGCACCCCATGACTATGCACCCCCCCTCGATGATTTTGCTCACAATGATGAACAACCAAGCCCCAGACGAAGTAACAGAATAAGGGGCCTTAACGCCAATAATAACTCTTCCCCTAGGACTAATGGCAGACAGAACCAGAACGGTAACAATACTTTTTTAGCCCAGCGCCAATCCCGACAACGGAACAACAGGAGACAGAACTGGAATTAACCAATACAAGTTCTTTGGATTTAACCTTGGAGGGTGCTTCAGATTCAGATTCTAATGGGGACCTTCTTACACCAAAAGGTCCCAAAATCATTCACAACTTTAATGGTGATTTTAAAATTTACAATTTCACCGATATTTCTCTTTCTGCTGATCTTATAGAGCTTTTGGCTTATGGGAATACATTTGTCCCGAGTAAAACTGGTGACATATCAAAAGAAATTATAAATCTCAAGTGTTTTGTGAGAAAACTAAACCTGAAATTGTTTTTTAACAATGTATGTATCCAGCCAGGTCCTTCTTCTCTTAAATTACCTAGTGTTTTTAACCCACCCCTCCACCCTGCATTAGCAGTCTTTGAACATGTTTGTGAAATAGATCTAAGACACATGTTTAATGATAACGTCCCGAATAAGCCTACTAGGGTGTTTAACACCTCTAAAGAACAACTTGAATCACTTATCAACCTTCGTTTAATGAAACCAGATAAAGGGGGTGGGTTGGTAATATTCGAAAATGATGTCTATAATGAAAAAATGTCCCTGGTATTGGATACACCAGCATATTCTGAAGCTTCCATCAACGAAATACATACTGCACATAACAGGATTAGAGGTTATTTTCGAGATTTATACCTCGATAATAAGATAGATCTTGATACCTATAACTACTTAGATATCACATTACCAAAGATTCCAGTTATGTTTGGCATACCCAAGGTTCACAAAAACTTATTAAATCCACCTATGAGGGCTCTAATTGACGGAGGTTCCTCCATGACCTATCCAAGTGCCAAACTTGTCGACAAACTCTTGTCCAAATACATCCAGAGTTTACCTGGTATCTGTAAGGACTCATGGTCTTTCTTGGAACGTATTAACAGTCTACCCTTCAACAGTGACAACAATTTTTTAACTGTTGATGTGGTGGACTTATATACTTCAATACCTCACCAAGAGGCCCTTGAGTGGACTGCACTATTACTCCAAGAATTAGGTGCCCCAAAATCGGAGATTGAATTAGTCACAGAACTATTGAACATAGTCCTGTCGTCTAACTATTTCATTTTCAACAGGAAATACTTTCTCCAGAAGCAAGGGGTTGCCATGGGGTCCCCTTGTGGGGCTTCCGTGGCAAACTTCTTCATGGGATACTGGGAGAAACATTTGCTTTTTGCCTCTACCACTCTTATGGCGCCATTGCAATTCTACACCAGATACCTGGATGACATGTTTTTGGTTTTTAGAGGTGGCCAACCTGAAGTTGATGCCTTCATCACTTCTATTAATTCCACTACTGAATTCTTAAAATTTACGTATAAATTTTCTAGTCTTGAAATTGACTACTTGGACATCAGATTAACCAAAGATGTCGAGTCCCATTCTTATACCTCAAACATCTTTAGAAAGCCCTGCAACTCTTTTTTGCACTTCTCGAGCCATCATCCCTTCAAACAGAAGAAAGCAATAATTAAAGGACAATTAGTGAGGGCGGCAAAGATGTGCAGTACTCTAGAAGGCTTCGAAAAAGAATGTGACTTGCTGTTTGAGATGTTCTCCAGCAGAGGTTATCCTTTGCACCTTATTCGTGAACTCATCTCGGAGGTCCACACAAAGAGATTAAATGGCCTTTTTAAAGCCATTTTGAGTGGGCATAATTCCCACTCTTCCTTTGATTAATCCAAATGAATCAAACAACTTAAATTCAATAATGGTTGAAATGGTACCCCAACCAACCCTTTTTGATCCATCTTGTAGTTACATCATGACCTTCAGCTTAGATGCGAAGGAAATAATGACTATTATACGTAAGAATTGGGATTTTATCTCAAGTAATTCTTCACTTCTTGAGAAATTTGGCCCATATCCTAGATTTGTGTTTAAAAGAAACAACAATTTAAAAGAGTTATTACAAAGGTCTTCTCAAAAAACACCTTTTAATAGAAAAGTGGGCATGTTTCCTTGTGGTTTCTGTAATAGGTGCCACAATGTTAGACCAGGGCAGACGTTTAACATAAGAAATAAAAAATTCACTATCAGATTCCCACTAAACTGTGAAAGTAAATCAATTGTCTATGTGGCCTTCTGCGATTGCTGTCCTTCTTTCTACATCGGTAAAACCGACCGTAGACTACGTGACCGCATGTATGAACATCTATATGCGATCAGGAATAAGAAAGACAGCAACGCACTGGCTAGGCACATAACTAACCAACCGGGCCACAGTTTTTCTTTTATGGCAATAGACCAGGTACAGGGTAATATTAGGGGGGGTCCTACCCCACTACTCCTTGAACTCTGAACTTGAGTGGCAACTCAGAACGGATGCATTTAACTATCCAGCATTAAATGATAATTGTAATATCTCCTCAGTTTTAAAACTGAGAAGTTACTTGAGATAACAAAGTTTTTTGATGTAAACTCCCTTTCAGGTTGCATTTTCATTTACCGTAATCTTCTTATGAGCCTCTATTTTGTAAATTAACACCTGTATTTCCCCCAGCATGTATTTACAAGACCCTTAGTGTTCTTACACTTTAAATTCATTGCCCTCTTTAGAGTATTTCCCTGTTATGAATGGGGGTTCCCTGTTATAAATTTATTTTTATTTTTATTTTTATATTTATTTTTATATATATACAATTCTAAATTTACTTCTTATAGTACCTCTTGAGGGATTATATTTCAAATGATTTTTAATTTATACTCCTGGTGTTTAAAAATGTTGTTTTTAACTATTCTATTGTTATGTTTAAAATGTGGTAAAATCTGCCTTGTTTTTAATTTATTTACATCAGTTCCACTGGCTTTGACATCATTTCCTTTTTTAATTGATTTATAAACTGACTTAGAGCGCATAGTAATTGTTTTTCTACTCTGAAGAAGCTGTGTCAGTGCACATGGCGAAAACGCTATACTAATAAATTTTTTGCGTTAAGTTAACTGTTTTGCAATTTACTGGATTTGAACTTCAACTTCATTCCACTTTCTGCTGGAGCAAGGAGTCCAAGCTTATTTGTTTTTTATTGGCTTCTCTATTTTGTGATTTTAACAGATGGGAGTCTTGCCAGGCCTCTCTCCCTCCAGAGGGGGGACCTCCATGCCTTTTTTCCACCCCATCTCTCCTTCCCTGATCCGTACGTCGGCTTCAGGGTTCTTGGATCTGAGATTTTTTGGAGCTGGTAGCTCGGCGCTGACTGTTCCCCCAACCTAGACTCCGGCTGTTACCTTGAGCTCCTCGGATCTGACTAGTTCGGAGCCGAGTGACTCTCGGAGCCGCGGACAGGGAGTCTGACCCGAGGGAATGGATTTTTCGGCTCAGTCTCTTTCGGATCTGACCCGTTTCCCCAGACCACAGGCTACCCTCACTTCGGCTCCGGTCCCTGCTTCGGGTCCGGGGAGGGCTTCCTCCTTGCTGAGTGCCAAGGAGGTATGCTCTCCTTTGGCCTTCGAAGTGGTGGAGAGGGTTCTCTCCGAGGGATTGAGATCCCAGCCCATCCCCTCGGATTCCACCCAGACCCCTCTGGATTTGGCAATGACTCCCTTCATCCTGTCTCGAGGACAGCCCGTGCCAGAGGAGCCCCAGGTTATTCCCCCTGAGGAACCCCCTGCAGCTCACGAGTCCTCTTCAGAGAGTCCCACTGAAGAGGGCCACCGTAAGCGCAAGTGCAAAAGGAGGCACTTGGACTCCCCTGAGTCCCTCACTACGGACACTGACTTAGAGGAAGGAGAAGGTTCCCCCAAGTCACCTCCCGACGACGTCTCCTTCGGAAACATCATAAAGATCCTCCACCAGAGGGGAGATTGGTCAGCCCCAAAACCTTCTGTGGTTGAGTCAGTGTTCCTGGAAGCCTTTGGCATAGGCCCATCTACTTCCTGGGTGTCTCCACCAGCGGACCCCTTGGTGGACCTTTTCACCACGCGGGCATGGAAGGAGCCTGACACCATAGAGCCCATCCCAAAACACCCAGACAAGATTTTATCTCCTCCTACTGGCAGATAACCTTGGTCAAAAGAAGCCCCAGTTGACGCTATGTTGGTCACAGCGGCCAACAAGAAGGAACTAGCACAAGAGAGTTCCTCTGTCCACCCTCCAGACAAGGAGTCCAGGTCGGTGGATAGGTTTGAGAAGCGCATTTATTCCTCAGCGACCTTTTCAATCCGTGCACTGAACTATTTGGCACGTGATCTGGCTTCAGTGAGACCTTGTATCGGAATTCGCTGAGTCGCCCCAGAGTCCTTATCGCCGCAGGTCAAAATGTCGACTCTGAAGTCAGTATCGAACAAGTCTGTGGCTCCTTTCCCATGCCACGGAAGGAGTAGCTAGGGCAGCAGGGACAGGCGTAGCCATGAGGCGTCACACTTGCTCAGGTTGTGTCAGTTTGCAGACCCTTTCAAGGTGTCATTTATTAATGCTCCCTATGACGGTTCTTCCCTTTTCGGGAAGATAGTACGTGACACACTTGTCCATAGCGAAAAAGACAGGAAGACTTTGTCTGCTGTCGGGATCCGCTTCTCTAACCCTCAGCGGTCCTTCTCTAAGAATCAAAGAGGGCAAAAGAAGATGTGGCTCCGAAAATCTCAGTTTTCCCGGGATTCTCAGGACAACTATTCCCCCCAGAGGCAGAGGGGGACAGGATCAACACCGACCCAGAGTTAGAGGGGTCCCAGGAATTTTGGGTCTAGGGAACCTTTTTCTGATAGACCTGCTCAGCATCCCTGAGGGGTTGCCCGGCTGTCCTACTCTGGCGGCAGTCGGGTTGAGATTGTCCTTACACCCAGCAGCATGGGAGTCCATAACAACAGATCGCTGGGTGTTGCAGATTATATCCAGGGTGTTGCAGATTATATCCAGAGGTTACACTATCCCATTTGTTGCCCTTCCAAATGTTCCAAAACACCTCCCGGATGTTCCACCCGCTCACAGGGAGGCCGCAGCTCTAGAGGTTTCAAAGCTGCTTCTCAAACGAGCCATCAAACAGGTCCCCCCAGACCAGTTGGGATCAGGCATTTACTCAAGGTTCTTTTTAGTGCCAAAAAAGACAGGGGACCTCAGGCCCATTTTAGACCTGTCAACTCTGAGCCTGTCTGTCACCAAACAGAAATTCTGCATGGTCACCCTACAGTCCATTCTACCTTATCTCCGAGAGTGTGACTGGATGTGCTCATTAGACCTCCAGGATGCGTACTACCACATCAAGATCCACAGAAGCTCCAGGAGGTTTCTGAGCTTCCGGCTGGGAGCCAGTCACTTTCAGTTCAGAGCCCTACCCTTTGGTCTCACCACAGCCCCCTGGGTGTTCAAGGTAATGGCAGTTGTAGCGGCTTACCTGAGGCTTCAGGGTATTCAGGTATTTCCTTACCTGGACGACTGGCTCTTCGCTGCACCCAACAAGCGTTTGCTTTGTCTGGCCCGAGACGACTAAATTCGGTTAGCATATCTATTGGGGATTACAGTCAATGTTCAAAAATCCCAGTTGCAACCAGTACAAGTTTTAGACTTCATCAGGGCATGGCTAGACACTTTGGAGATGAAAGCATTTTTAACTCCAGACAGGATGTTACACCTCAGGTGCCACATAGCTCAAGTAGCGAACTTCAAGTCTCCAAAGGCGAGCGAGGTTCTCTGGGCACTGAGCTCTATGGCTGCCTCTATATCGATTCTCCCTTGTGCGTGCCTTCATATGCAGATTCTTCAGTGGACTCTGGCTGTTCAATGGTCTTGGCTAGACCTGCCCATGGAATTTCTGATCAGGATCAGTCACGTCTGCAGGACGTCCCTTCTTTGGTGGTTAAATTCACTGGAGGTTATAGAAGGATGCCCCTTCGTGTCATCTCCAGTCCAAGCCACAGTGACCATGGACACCTCCCAACTCGGGTGGGGGGGACACTGTTTGGGAAGGACAGTTCAAGGCACGTGGTCCCAGAGACCAAGTTGCATATAAATGGTCTAGAGATGAGGGCAGTGCTTTCAGCGTTGGAAGCCTTTCACACTGTCCTCCCTCTCGGATTGATTGCAATTCAGTCAGACAACATGTCGGTTGTCTGGCATATCAACAAGCAGGGGGGTAACAAGATCCTACCCTCTGTGTCGCGAGGCCATGAGAGTGTGGGAGTGGGCGATTTCCACCGGTCGGTTTCTGATAGCAACGCACATCCCAGGGCGCTCCAACATTTCAGCGGACAGATTGAGTCGGGCTATTCTGATGCCATATGAGTGGTCTCTGAAACAGTCAGTAGCAGAGGAGATATTTCTTGCATAGGGTCAGCCTTGCTGCGATCTCTTCGCATCACCTTCCAATGCGAAGTGCAGTGAGTTCTTCGCTCTGATTCCCTCACCAGGGGATGCCCCCAGAGACGCTCTAGTCCATGCTTGTTCCCCGGGCTTCTGTATGCTTACCCACCATTGCCACTCATTCCAAAGTTTCTTCAGAAAACTTGCCGACTGCGGTGCAAAGTTATCCTCATTGTCCCGTTCTGGCCTCACCAGGTTTGGTTTCCATTCCTTTGGTCTCATCTCTTAGCTCCTCCGTGGGTTCTGGATCCCTGCCCGGATCTAATCTCCCATCCTTTGAGTGTTCACCCACCCGACCTGGGCAGCCTCAAGCTGACAACTTGGTTGCTCCAGTTCCGTTGATTGCCAGGACTCCCGGTCTTTCATCCCCTGTAAAATCCATACTGGTGGCTTTTCTTAAAGATTCCACTAGGAAACCTTATCGCAGTAAATGGAACCGTTTTTCCATTTGGGCCTCGCAGAGAAATCTAGATCCCTTTACAGCCCCTGTTCCAGCAGTGTTGGATTTCTTGTCTGGTATTTTTCAGCATGAGCTAGCTCCTCCACAATGAAGGTACAATTGGCAGCCATTTCTAATTTTCATGTTGGTGAAGACATCGCCTTAGCCTCTTCTAGGCTGTGTAAGGCTTTTCTTAAAGGCACTTTTCTTTTGCGCCCTCCTGTCAAAGATTCAGTGCCCCCTTGGGACCTTACCTTTGTCCTACAGGCATTGGTGGCTCCCCCATTCGAACCAGCAGCATCAGTGGATTTAAAATTTTTATCCTGGAAGACAGCTTTCCTAGTCGCCATTACATCAGCTAGGAGGGTTTCTGAGCTTCAGGCTCTGTCTGCCGTGCCTCCTTATTTGGTCTTCCATAAGGATAGGGTCTCCTTCCGTAGTAATCCTTCTTTCTTACCTAAAATGGCATCTGAAGAAAACATAAACCAGTCCATTAATCTGCCTGTTTTCTTTCCTAATTTCCAAAGCAAGGGTGAATACAAACTTCATTTGTTAGATGTTCATAGACAACTTCGCTTCTATCTTCATAGAACAAAATTATTCCAAAAGTCTGACCAGTTAATTTCCTTTTCCAAATCCTTTTTGGGAAAAGCTATTTCTAAGGTTTCTTTGGCTAGATGGATCACTCTTTGCATTTCACATGTCTACAAAGCAAAAGGTTTATCTCCTCCTGGTATTGTTAAAGCTCACTCTACCATGTCCATAATGACTTCTGCTGCCTTTTGGTCAAGGGTTCCTTTGGACGACATTTGTGCAGCAGCAACCTGGGCCAATTCACATACCTTCATTTCCCATTATAAGTTAGACCTGATTTCTAGAGGTAGAGCATCCTTTGGCTCTGCGGTGCTCAGGAATATCCTTCCATAAGGGCCTGCCAGGATTGGAGTAGCTGGGGACTCTGTCCCACAGGTTGCAGATAAAATGAAGTTAACTACTTCAGATAAAGAAGTTATGTACTCACCATAACGTTCCATCTGAGTAGTTATACTTCATTTTTCTGCAACCTTCCCTCCCTCTGTCCCCCGGACCTTGTTATGTCCATATACCAGTTTAGTTCATTGGGCTGAGTTGCTAATGTATTTAGTTGCAGCAAACTTGATCTGAGGGAAGGTAGGAGATGGTAGTGCATTATGGGTAGGGGGAGGAGCTCGGAGCTTGGAGCAGATGCTAGGGAAAAAAAAGTTGCCAGCTCGGATCCGATATGGATCCGAATACCCACAGGTTGCAGAAAAATGAAGTATAACTACTCAGATGGAACGTTATGGTGAGTACATAACTTCTTTTTTTATAAAGTAATACATAAAACCCCAGCTAAAATCTTTTCTAATTTAATAAATAAATAACATTAATTGAAAAATCTGCAAGAAAACAAATAGAAAAGAACAAATGAGCAAGTAATTGCAGAGGGAATAATAAAAGAAAAAAATTAAACAGCTAGCAGAAAAATATCTCGTGTCATCTTTTTCTTATTGCTGCAAGTTTCTGGAGAATATTGTATTGTAACTACCATTAAGATATATAAACATTTAGAAGCTGCAGGTAACGCACACATGGATTATCAGAATTTGAGCTCTGTGATTCTAGCAGGCTATGTTCTCAGTCTACAGTTTATGTAAATTCATTTGACATGGTTTGTCATTAACAACTCATCACTGTCCTCAATACTCTATCCCTCTCTCAGTCTGTCACAAACTGGTTCCAGAGCTTACCTGACTGACTGCCATCAATCCGTTGTTTGGCATAATGATATATATCCCCAACTCCCTTTCTCATTAGATGTTCCCCAAGGATCCATCCTTGGACCCTTACTCTTCTCCATATTCACTAATAATCTAGCCTCTGCTACCAAACAAGCCACTCTCGTACAGTGCGCAGATGATTCCACCATCATCTGCTCAGCCCACTCCCTACCTGAACTTCAAAAGACCACACAGGAAGCCTTTTCCTCAGTTAAAACTTGGCTTTCAGATGCACAATTAATACTTAACCCAAACAAAACAAAACTCCTCATCTTCTGTCTTCCAACCCACCAAACACAATCTAAACATCCACCAATTTAATATTAAAGCCAGTGACAACACCATTACCCCCCAACAGACCACACCAAACTACTTGGAGTTGAAATTGACAATAACCTCAAGTTTGACATCCACATCTCGTTAACCATAAAAAAGTACACAAAAAAACTAGGAGCTTTATACAGAAATAAGCAATTCCTCACCAAAACAGCCAAGATTTCAGTTGCAAATAGCCATCTTATCTCCACCCTACTCTACGCCTCTCCAATATTTACCAACCTAAGGCAAAGTGAGTTAGGTAAACTCAAAGCTTACTACAACAAAATAGCAAGGTTTGCCACTGGCGCAAACTACCGTAGCCACCAGTGCACCTCACTTATTGAACTAGGCTGGCTAGAACTCCCTCACCTCCTTCAATGGTACCAACTCTCACTCGCCCACAAACTACTAAATCATCCTCTAAAATCCCCTCCCTCCAAAATCTACACCAACCCTATCATACCACCAGACTACTGTGCTCCAGCAACAAAAATCAATTACAGGTAACTTGAACCAGGAACTCTGCTGGGGAAGCTCTCTTCTCCTACTCCATAGCAAAAGTATGGAATACCCTTCCTCACACTATAACTGCTGTCATCACGCACTAACTTCAAAGCCACTCTAAAATCTCATCTAAAAGAGCATTGGGCATGCCTCTGTAACAAACCTCTCTAACATCTCTACCCCATCCTCTCTAATCCCTTTCTTCCACCCCTCTAACTACCTTGGATTGCAGCCAAATACATTGCTTGTACACCTATATCTCAGCTGTAATCTTAGCCACTGTTATTCAAGGGTAATAACTTCTAGTTCAGCTATTAAAATACTTGCTAGTCTTTATGGCACCAATGATACAAGTGTTGTACCATTTAACCAAATACTTAATTTCATTTTGAACTATAACTGTTTACTACTATTGTTAAACAAAACCTACCTATACTTCTTGTAACTTGTAATTAATTGTTGTTTTTATTGTGGAGCTTTTCTCCCCGGGCCACCACTGAAAAAGGACCTGTGTCCAGTCGGATTTTCCCGGTCAACAAATGTAAATATGCATTATTACTTCCAACTTTGATTATAGTCCATCAAATCCATAATTGAAAAAAGAGGAAAGGAAAAAAGTCCTGGTTCAGCATTCTATGCAAGTTAATGCTTTTCCAAATCCAAACAGCAGGTTTGGTTCAGCATTCCCTGAAGGCTAGTGATTCATTTCGAATGATGTTTATCATCTTGGTCACTGCTGCAGTAGCCTTAGTTATATGGGTAATATCCTGCATAGGATATAACCGCTGGACAGCTTTTAGGCAACTTCCACATGGCCAAACCATCAGTCATCTCGAGCTGAGCTGACTAAAACAGACAGGTTTGGATGCCAAGCCCTTCAGAGCTCGCCTACCGCTGAAGAATAGAAAGCCTTCTATTAAAAAAAAGTTTGCTTATTAATACTTTTGTCTTCAGGAAAGTTATTTTAAAGTTAGGAGTTTGTGTTTTAGAAAACTGTGACGACTGTATTGTGCTTTTAAAGAAGTTACCCTCTTCTGTCAGTTTAAAATTTGTTTAAAGTGATTGAAAACCTTTTTTTGTGGAGAAATTGTGTATATTTTATGTTTTGGGGGTGGTAGTCAGGATGTTTAGCAGGTACTAATGGAGGCAAGAAACCCTGCTACTGGAAGATCATATGTTAGCAAATGGAAAAGGTTTTTAAGTTAGTGCCAGCAACATAACCAGCACCCATTCAAGAATAGTTGTTCTCTGGATTTGCACCATTTGTGTGAGATGCTACGCTATGTCATTTCTTACTCAACCATCAAAGTTCGTTTATCATCCTTTCAACATCTCTGCCTATGGATCCTCCTCTTTCAATGCATATTCTCATATCAAATGTTTTGAAAGGGATTTTGCATAAGAGGCCTCCAAGAAAACCAGTGGCTCCTCCTCGAGACCTTAATTTTGTGTTAGAGAAGCTATCACTTATTCCATTTGAACCAGCTAACCTGACTGACTTGAGGTTCATAACATGGTGACCAGTTTTACTGATAGCTCTGACCTCTGCAAGAAGGCCATCTGAGTTGTCAGTTCTTATGGTGATGCAGCCTGATCTCATTTTCCACAAAGACTGGGATTCTTTGGAAACTAATCCTTTTATGCCTAAAGTGGTGTCCAGGTTTACTTTAAGCCAAACTATCCCGCACACTGTTTGCTTTCCTGAACCTAAAAAAGGAGAGAGTATACTTGATACTTTGGATGCCCACAGACAACTCTAGTACTATCTTGAAAGAACTAAATCTTTCAGATATTCTGATTAATGAAGGTAAGAAGAATGGACAGCCTGTGTAATAGACAATTTCCAGATGGCTGTCTGGCTATAACATTTTGTTGTACTCACTACAGTGAAACCATTTAAGACCAATGCTACCAAGGTTTTGGCTTCATCTATGGCTTTTTGGAAAATGTTAAATTCTGGAAGTATTCTAGGAGCTGCAGGTTCTGTACATACTTTTACAAAGCACTCTAAGCTTGATTCCTTCTTTGTCTAGATCAGACTTTGCTAGGGTAAGTTTCCAGGGGCTCCTGGGCTCTTCTCCTTCCACCTTCCAAATGTAGTAAGCTTAAGTAATATACCTGTTATATCTAAGGCTACTGCAACACTGGTCAATATGATGAACATAGTACAGTTGTGTAAGTAAACTTACCGTAACAGTAAATGTTCGAATGATCGTTGCTGCAGTAGCCATTCCCTCCATCCATTCCCCCTTGTTTTTTGGTGTGTTTATGCTGGAGTGTGGTCTTTTATTTTTTGTTGTTTTTAATTGTCCTTTCAGGGCTCAGCCTCCCTCCCTCTGTTGGCATGAAAGTTCTGAAGGGTTTGGCATCTAAATATGTCTTTTAAGTAAACTCTGCTCGAGCTGGCTGACTGGGCGTGTGGAAAGTGCTTTGAAGTTTTGGTAGCCAGGCGGCTGTTATATCCTATGCAGGATATTACCCATATAACGAAGGCTACTGCAGCAGTGACCATTCAAACATCTGTTATGGTAAGGTTACTTCTAGAACTGTACTTTTCTTTTTCATATCAAACTTAGAACATGCCATGAATTCCATTCTAAAATCAGATAATGTAGCTTTTGCTGAGAAGCAGTATGAGTTCCATTGTGGTGCATACAACTGCACCATTACTGAAAAGTGGTGTATACAACTGCACCATTACTGAAAAGTGGTGTATACAACTGCACCATTACTGAAAAGTGGTGTATACAGCTGCACCATTACTGAAAAGTGGTGTATACAACTGCACCATTTCTGAAAAGTGATGTATACAACTGCACCATTTCAGAAAAGTGGTGTATACAACTGCACCATTTCAGAAAAGTGGTGTATACAACTGCACCATTACAGAAAAGTGGTGTATACAACTGCACCATTACAGAAAAGTGGTGTATACAACTGCACCATTACAGAAAAGTGGTGTATACAACTGCACCATTACTGAAAAGAGAAATTATACATTTCACATATTCAGACAATTAAAAACTTCACACATTTAGAAAGCATGCAAACTGTGACACCCATACACTAATACTAAAATTAAGCCCCTCCCAATTTCTTGACTTTCCGTAATCACATCCCTTAAAATCACAAAACCAAAGCTTTTTCTAACCTTTTATAATGATTTACACATTGTGTTTTCTCTCTGGCTGTAGTTTCTGTATGAAAAAATGGATAGATGGAATTGGGTTTCATAGTGCTACACATCTGTATTTTAGATGTAGTGTTATCTTATTGTTTTTTTATTTAACACATGGTTATTAATCTTTGAGTATGCTCAATCAAAGCCTTCAATCAGTATAGAACCAAATTATCACAATAAGCACAAACAGCCAAGAAAACAAACAAATAACCAAAAACACCTGGCTAAACGTCAGTCCTGGGCTCCATAAAATGCGGAGTTAACAATGAAGTGCTTTCATCCCATGCAAGCAGGACTTCATCAGAACTAAATAACACTGTGCACTCCACATATTTAAATGCAAAAGGTAAATTACCCAATCAGTCAACATCACCCAATTTAATACATCCATAAAAGAAGGACCAAATTATATTTGAAAATAAATATCACTTTGAAAATGCCTGTTTTAAATGCCCAGATGCTACCACTTTAATGTTGCTCCCTTTGAGAATCTGTTGAACTTATTTTCCAGATGGGTCTGAAGACAATCTCAAATGCAGTACTGGTAATTGTTTTCTTCAGCTGTCCTTATTTTTTTATTTATGCAGCAGCATCAGGAATATTTGTAAATATATATATATATATATATATATATATATATATATATGTGTGTGCATGTCCTTCCATTTCACTGTTGCAGTATTCATAACATGAGGGTAGAGGAATCCCCCTGCCAAGGGAGGCCCGATGCCTGGCCAGTATACCAAAGCCTTTAGGTTGTCTTAAGGTATGCTGTACATCACACGTATGCTCCTCGCATAACATAGGACATAAAGGTGACATCCAGACATACCATCCTCAGAACTTCTTTGCTGCCTGTCCATTTGTCATCTGTGATAGTCTGTCTGATCACCTGAGTCGCTGCTGGTTTACCTAGCCTTTCAGATTAGTGCCCCATTGGGTTTTTTGCTTATATTCTGTTGCTTTTGTTTTGCTGTGGGGTTTCATTTCATCCAGGAAGAGTAAATGCCAGTGTGGAAAATGGATTCCCCTAAAGACTGTCACGAGCATTGCTTGTTTTGTTTAGGGGCTTCTCACGATCATACATCCTGTAATATTTGTCATCATATACAGTCATCTTTCATCCATCGCTATTTATTTATTTAAAAAGCCTGTGTCTCATTAATGACAGACGCTATGGAGGGTACTTCCCAGCCTAAGGGTCAGCCATCTTCGAAGAAGAAGGCCAAAAAAGTTAGGTCTGATTCTTTGGCTGTGCCTCCTACAATGGAAGCCTCTCTCAAGGCTGATGAAAGCACAGAGGTTCACCCAGTTCTTGGGTTGGATTCCTCTGCTATGATCATTTTGGAGGCCGGCATGGATCCACCTGCTCGCATGTCCTCAGAGGCCTTGCAGATGTCTATTTCAGATGTACAGGGGGAACCACGGCTGATTATCATTGAAGGGCCTATGGGGGTTCCTCAGATTCTGGTGAGGGAGGAAGTCCTGACTAGGATTATTGAGTGTAGGATGACATCGGAGCCTTCAACGTTTCATCAAGATGGGAGTCCCCTTAAAAAAGAAGCAAAAGACTAAACGTGTTTCTTCTGTTTCCAAGGATTCTCAAAGTGAATGGCAGATTTTTACACAGAGCTTATTTAATGCTCTTATGGCTTTGAAGCCTCCTCCAAGGACTCCCAAAGTGAATGGCAGAATTTTACACAGAGCTTATTTAATGATCTTATGGCTTTGAAGCCTCCTCAGGGCAGTCTCTGTTCCTGGCTCATCCTTGGTCATCTTCCCCTCTCAAGAGGTCTAGGGATCAGGATTCCTTTGAAGAAGAGGAGGATTCTGATGAGGGATCCTTTGCCTATTCTACCCAGACTCCTTCCTCTCTGGAGTATGGAGCTAAGGAAGAGGAGTCAACCAGTCCTGAATCTCCTTTTGAGGATGTTTCTTTGGGGATACCATTGCCAGGATGATGGAGTTTTGTAAATGGGATTGTTCCCAGGTATCTGAAGTGCAAAGTTGATATTATGAGCTCCTTCAAGTGGAGTCTCCTACCCTCTTCTGTTCCTCCTGTTCTGGATGCTTTTTCCTTCTGCTTCTTAGGCTGCATATTTTCAACCCTCTGCTCCTATGAAACCAGATCATATTTATAAAGTGCCAGATGATTGTAAACTCCTTTACAAGTGTCCATCTGCTGACCCTTTGGTGGTCTCTGTAGCATCTGATAAGCCTTCCAAATGATTGCCCTCCACAATGCTTCTTCCTTCTGATAAGGACAGCAGCAGTATGGAAAGCCTGGGTAAGAAAGATTATACTTCAGCCACCCTAGCCTTTTAGGCTGTTAATTATCAGACTCCATGACCAGATATGTTTTGGCTGTCCTTTCTCAGGCTTGTCAGGTTCTTTCTGAACTTTGATTCTGAGGGTAAGACTTCTGCCTTGTCTTTGTTAGGGGCTTCTTCTCAGGTAGCTCACTATTCCATTAAGTGTAGATATGATGCAGCAGATGCTCCTTCTAGGGCTGCTGCCTCTGGATCAGTTTTGAGGAGATATTCTTGGCTACAGCTTCATTTCCTGCCTGATGATATTAAAGCTAAGTTGATGGATGCTCCTCTGGACAAACGTCTGCTTTGTGCCTCTGGTTTGTTCAAGTCCCTGCAGGAGAAAGACAAGGAGTTACAGGATTTGAAACGTATATTTGTTTCACCAGTGCTCAAGTTCCAAAGGAACTATCCTACTAAACCAGCTTTTGCTTCAAAGGCAGTCTTGTCCTCCTCCTAAAGGTGAAAAAGTTGGTAGAAGGAGGCCTCCAGCTAAATCTACTCAAATTACTCCTGCTCAGAAGCTGCCCTTTCCTGATAAAGCAGGTGCTGTCTGACTACCAGACTCTTCCAGCAATATTCCTCTTTCTTTTTGTCTCTCTCTCTCTCTCTCTCTTCCTGTTTTGTTAAGCATCGCCCAAGATTTTTGGGTTCTTTCCATCCTTCGCCAAGGGTGTTTCATGATTTCGAAATCTCTTCTCCAAAGGCCCCTCCCACTTCATGGGCATCCCTCAATCACCTCAGGAATGGTTATGCTTCTTTCTAGAGGTGCTTCAGGATCTTTTGACTCAGGAAACTGTTCAGAAGTTTCCAGCTGCTCAAAGGGAGAAAGAGCTTTATTCAAGAATGTTTTTTGGTCCCCAGGAAAGAGGGTACTTGGAGACCCATTCTGGATTTCTCTCACCTGAATACATTTCTAAAGGTTCCTTCCTTTCGAATGTTATCCCTTCAGACTTTGTTCATTTTACTGCTTCCTCAGGCTTTTCTAGTTTCTCTGGATCTCAGCTTACTTATATATCTCTATTCATCAACTTTTCATGAGGTTTTTACATTTCTCTTTTGCTTCCTGGCATTTTCAGTTTTTTGCTTTACCCTTTGGCCTTTCTACTGCCTCAGGGGTTGTCACCAAATGCCTAGCTGCTGTGATTGCTTTTTGCAGGGTTTAGGGAATCCAGGTATTTTCTTACTTGGACAATCTCCTATTTCAGGCATCCTCACCAGAGATCCTGTTGCAAAATCTTCATTGTGCCATTTCCCTTCTGTAAAGTCTGGGATTCACAATAAATTTCAAAAATGCCTTTCTGGCTCCTTCTCAAGACCATGTTTTTCTGGGGTATAGGATTCAGACTGTGGCTATACTGGCATCTCTGCCTCCTCCCAAAATCTTGATTCTCATCTCTTTCTTTCAAAATCTTCTTCCTCTGACCTCTATCACAGCCAGGGACTTTTTGAGAGCCGTGGAATTTATGGCATCCACCATCCCTATGTTCCTCTAGGCAAACTCCACACGAGAAGATTTCAGTGGTTCCTGAAATCAGTTTGGCGTCAACATGTGCATACTCTAGATTTTGTAGTTCCTATTCTTCCCTGTCTAAAGAAGGGACTTCACTGGTGGATTCAGCAGTTATCTCTAAACCCAGGGCCCCCCTTTCACCCCCCTCTTGCATTTCAGGAGCTGTTTACAGATGCCTCAGATGTGGGATAGGGAGCAGCTTTTGGCTCCCTAAAGATGCAGGGGGTTTGGTCTCCTCTCCAACAGAAGGAGCACATCAGTGTCAATGAGATGAGAGCCCTTCTGCTGGCTTTTCATCTTCTTTTCTCCCCTGGACCTCTCAAGATGTTTACAGACAACACCATAGTGGTGTTGAATGTAAACAAACTGGGGGGGTTCAAGATCGTATCTTATTTTCTGGTTGGCACTCCTGATGTGGGGTCTTGCTGTCCACTATCAAGTGACTCTTGAAGCAGTCTACATTCCCTCAGGACAAGACATTGTGGCAGACACACTGAGCAGGTCCTTAATTCAATCTCTTGAATGGATTCTTCATACGGATGTGTTTCTGGACATTGTCCACCAGTGGAGTACTCCTCACATGCTCTGTTTACCTCCCCTCTGAGCAAACAACTTCCTCTGTTTTGTGCCAGAGTCCCAGGTCCTCTGGTGTGGAAGGTGGACACCCTCT